>NC_041221.1:12324585-12324711 GCF_002837175.3 Physeter macrocephalus | reverse complement strand
CTCAAATAAACAATCTAACCCTACACTTAAAACAACTAGAGAAAGAAGAATAAAGAAAACCCAAAGTCAGTAGAAGGAAAGAAATCATAAAGATCAGAGCAGAAATAAATGAAATAGAAACAAAGA
>NC_041221.1:12323285-12323986 GCF_002837175.3 Physeter macrocephalus | reverse complement strand
ATGCAAAAATCCTGAACAAAGTACTAGCAAACAGAATCCAACAGCACATTAAAAGGATCATACACGATGATCAAGTGGGATTTATCCCAGGGATTCAAGGGTTCTTCAATATACGCCAATCAATCAACGTGATACACCACATTAACAAATTAAGGAATAAAAGCCATATGGTCATCTCAATAGATGCAGAAAAAGCTTTTGACAAAATTCAACACCCATTTATGATAAAAACTCTCCAGAAAATGAGCATAGAGGGAACCTACCTCAACATAATTAAGGCCATATATGACAAACCCACAACAAGCATCATACTCAATAGTGAAAAACTGAAAGCATTTCCACAAAGATCAGGAACAAGACAAGGATGTCCACTCTTGCCACTCTTATTCAACATAGTTTTGGAAGTCCTAGCCACAGCAGTCAGAGAAGAAAAAGAAATAAAAGAAATCCAAATTGGAAAAGATGAATTAAAACTGTCACTGCTTGCCAGTGATATGATGTTATACGTAGAAAATCCTAAAGATGCCACGAGAAAACTACTAGAACTAATCAGTGAATTTGGTAAGGTTGCAGGATACAAAATTAATGCACAGAAATCTCTGGCATTCCTATATCTCTGACATTCCTATACACCAACAATGAAAAATCAGAAAGAGAAATTAAGGAAACACTCCCATTTACCACTGCAACAAAAAGAATAA
>NC_041221.1:12285088-12322630 GCF_002837175.3 Physeter macrocephalus | reverse complement strand
TGGGACCTAATGAAACTTAAAAGCTTTTGCACAGCAAAGGAAACCATAGACAAGACAAAAAGACAACCCTCAGAATGGGAGAAAATATTTGCAAATGAAACAACAGACAAAGGATTAATCTCCAAAATATCCAAACAGCTTATGCAGCTCAATATCAATAAAACAACCAATCCAGTTAAAAAATGGGCAGAAGACCTAAATAGACATTTCACCAAGGAAGACATACAGATGGCCAAGAGGCACATGAAAAGATGCTCAACATCATAAATTCTTAGAGAAATGCAAATCAAAACTACAATGAGGTATCACCTGACACTGGTCAGAATGGCCATTATCAAAAACTTTGTAGTGAGGTGGATGGACCTAGAGTCTGTCATACAGAGTGAAGTAAGTCAGAAAGAGAAAAACAAATACCGTATGCTAACACATATATGTGGAATCTAAAAAAAAAAAAAGTTCTGATGAACCTAGTTTTAGGGCAGGAATAAAGAGATAGACATAGAGAATGGACTTGAGGACATTGGATTGGAGGGGGAGCTGGGGCGAAGTGAGAGAGTGGCATGGACATATATACACTACCAAACGTAAAATAGCTAGCTAGTGGGAAGCAGCCACATAGCACAGGGAGATCAGCTCGGTGCTTTGCGACCACCTAGAGGGGTGGGAGAGGGAGGGTGGGAGAGGGAGGGTGGGAGGGAGAAGCAAGAGGGAGGGGATATGGGGACATGTGTATGCTTATGGCTGATTCTCTTTGTTGTGCAACAGAAACTCACACAGTACTGTGAAGCAATTATACTCCAACAAAGATCTATTAAAAAAATTCTTTTCAATAAAATAAAAGCTTGAGAAATGAAAACAAATACTAAAACCCTGTTATATATAATTCTATCTAAGTTCATCACGGAAAAACACTATCCTCCAGGTGTTAGGTATCAAATACAATTCCAATTGCTTTAAATAAAGTGAAAAGCATTATCAGTTAGCATGGTGTAAAGAAGAAAATTCTAGACTAAAATACTTAGATTCCAGACCTATTTCCTCATGAACTCATTTTGTGAACTTATGTAAATAACTCACCCATTCCTTCTCCGGTTTCCCATTATGCAGAGTGGGTAAATAATGCCTCACCCTCGGTAAAATTATTTATTTTAATATCTGTGAAAGTGCTTGGAACAATATAAAATAAGGATATATGTAATGTTATTTCTACTTCCTATAAAAATTTTCATATTAATAGAGTGCCTTTTGAGTCACTGCTGTGTAAATAAAAGCAATATCCTAGTAATGCAGGACAAACGTTAAAGAGTCTATATGTCTACTAAAAATCACATTGGCAGTATTTTTATGACTCACCTATTTTTATTTTTTTATCTAATTGTATTTTTTTTATACAACAGGTTCTTGTTAGTTATCTATTTTATACATATCAGTGTAGACATGTCAATCCCAATCTCCCAATTCACCCCACTACCACCGGCCCACCCCCGCTTTCCCCCCTTGGTGTCCATATGTTTATTCTCTACATCTGTGTCTCTATTTCTGCCTTGCAAACCGGTTCATCTGTACCATTTTTCTAGATTCCACATATATGCATTAATTTGCAATATTTGTTTTTCTCTTTCTGACTTACTCTGTATGACAGTCTCTAGGTCCATCCACGTCTCTACAAATGACCCAATTTCAATGACTTGCCTATTTTTAAAAGAACTTCAACTGCACTGTCAAATAGTTTCGAAAATGTGAAATGTTATATATTTGACAGAGGGTCAAATGGATGGTTGGATGGGTGGGTGAGTGGGTGGGTGGTAGGTGATAGATGTCAACGGTGAGCAAAGCCAGGAAGGGCCGCCTGGACCACTTAGGGTGGTAAGGGGCCTGGGAGCTCTGTGTGGTGGAGGCGATTGTGTGACGGTAGAGCTGCGTTCGAGCTTGGTTCGAAGATCCCTGTGTCTGAGGCTCTGGGCATCCAGCTCCTGGCCTGCTTCTCCACCAGCTCCGCTCGCCCACCTGGTGCTGCCTTGTCTGGGACCCAGGCAGAGGACGGGCCTCCTGGGGGCAGGCAGAGGCTGTGTTTTCACCACTTCTGGAGCTCATCCAGGCTCTGGATGAGGGACAGAGCAGGCTGCCATCAACGCTTGAGTGAAGACCGGAGCTTGATTCACGGCTACCTGTGTGGGGAAGGAGATCACCTGTGTCAGTCTGCAGCAGGAAAGGTGGGGTTGATGCTGGAAAGCCCAGAGTGGGTCGCAGAGGTTACCGCCGACCCCCAGGACACGACATCTGTGCTTGCTGAATAGTGAGAGATTGAGCCCAAATGAAAGGGCAGCGAATCCCAGGAGGCACAGGGACCCCGGTCTCCGGTGAGTGCAGCTCCCGCTGGTCAGCAGTCAGATGAGACAGGTACACACACCTGAGCCGGACGGCCACACCCTCGGGGCTTTGTGCCCTTGCACTATCTGTGGACCACCCACCCGGACACGGGGCTCATCACCGAGTGGGGCTGTATCAACTGCCCACCTTGGGAATGTTTATTTGTTTGAGATGTTCAAAAAGCAGATTTTTTCAGGAACTTGAGAACCAGATATAGATGTTTTTTACTTTGGAAGACAGAAGTCCCAGGAGAATAAGAAAAGAAAAGGGGCCTATTTTCCCTCTAGTGTTTTAATTTCAAGGAGGGGGCCATCCAGCACGGCTGAGGCACCAACACACAAGATTTCCTTAGAAATTATCCAGGACAAGTGTTGGCCTCCTTGTTGGAATTCATTTTCTAAATATTACGTAACAGTTGCTGAAATTCCCTTGCGATTTTATGCAGGGAGGTGATTGGCCCTGGTCCAACCCTTCCCATCCCGGCTGTAAGGGCTCCGAGGCCCTGGAGTCACGTGAGCTCTTGGGTCCTCGGAGCAAAGGGGGCTGAGACAGGGTGAAGACGTCACGTTTCCAGTGTCTGCAGGACCAGCCCCTGGAGGAGGTGACACTTTCTCTGACAACGCTGAAGTCACCCAGAAAGGGATGTTGCCTTGTGGGGAAGTGTGCTGTAACCCCGCCTCTGCTGTGTGATGGGGGTGATTCACTTGAGCTCTCTGAGCCCCCTTTCCTCATTTAAGGGATGAGGCCAGGAACTGCCACACTTTGAGGAGTTGTATCAAAGGTCCGTTATCTCGAGAGAATGAAGAGCTGAACGTGGGGAAGGTGGCCCAGCTGGGGACACTGCTGACCCAGGCAGGAGACAGGGACTTGGGCCGGCCACTGCGGGGCATGTCCGCATGACAGGACCCCCGACGGGGGCAGGATGGAATCGGATGGGGAAGTGGAAGGGTCTTCGTGACCAAACCTCGCGGGCCCCCAACCAGACTGGAAGGCACCCCGCCAAGGCAGCTGTTATCTTTATTATTAGAGGAAAGTTGAACTGAAGTTACCGCTGTTCGTCCCCTACCTGGAGCCTCAGCAGAGCACATCTAGCCCTCTAATCACGCGGCAGAGTCTCTCCCAGCAGCCGGCCCCCACCCTAAGGCACAGGCCAAAGGTCACCTCACTAATAGAACAAAAACACCTTTACCGCCCTCAGCACTTAGGAAATTCCAAGGGTTTCAGGAGCTCTGTGCCAGCAGCAGTGGGTGAAGACCAAGTATATATTTCTGATTATAAATCACAGTATCACAGGCACGAGAAGCTGAAACCCACAAATCTACCCTTTGCCAAACCCCGCGGGACGCGCTGTGCAGGCACCCTTGGCGGCAAAGGCAGGACTGGTGCATCAGACGAGACGGGCCTCGCTCCTCACCCACCTGCGGGCAGCCGGGCTCCCTATTCGTGGAACACCTGGTAGCTGAAGTTGTCGGACTGGCTTTTGAAGTTGTATTTTCCGGTCATTCTCTGGTAGCGCATGATGAGAAGGGCAGCTGGCCCCGCCACCAAGGCAAAGGCGGCCACCAGGATGAGGACCAGGTAACTGGCTCCCAGGCCCGGCTTTGCAGCTGGAGCTTCTCCTGCAGGGATGAAACAGGCACAGGTGGGAGGTCTGCCCGAAGCAGCTCGGCCTGGTCCCAGCGGGGCCCCAGCATGGCCCCTGGACGGAGGGCTCGGGACAGGACGAACCCGCGAAGGAGCAAGCTCTCACGCGTCAGACGTTCAGCGTGCCCGTGTACCCGTCCCAAGCCCAGGAGAGCACAGCAGCCAGGACAGGTCTGCCTGCCCACGTCCTGGATAATCACTGGCCAAGAGGAGGAGGCCGCACGGGAGCCACAGGCTCTCCAGGTCGGGGCAAAGCGCTCAGCGTGCCCCGCACAGAGACACACTGTGCCCACACACTGCACAGCACCGGGAAGCCGGCCCTGCCCGGACTGGGGGGCAAGAAAGCACAGGAGAGCCTGGACCCCAAATTGCTGAAAACAGGGACTCAATAAATACTCATACACGCAGCCTCATAGCAGCATATCCAGAACAGCCGAAAGGGGGAAACAGCCCCCAAATCCATCAAAGGATGAATGAATAAACAACGTGTGGTCCATCCACCCGGTGGAATAATATTGGGCCATAAAAGGAATGAGATTCGGCCACAGGTTACGACATGGATGAGCCTTGAAAGCATCCATCGTGCTGAGTGACAGGCAACAGTCTCCAAGGACCACACGTCGTCGCGTGACCCTGTTTCTAGGGAAACCAGAGACAGGAAGCCAACCTAGGTAGTTTCAGGGGCAGGGGAAGGGCTGGGGAGTCACTCCCTCCTGTGGGCACGGAGCTGCTTTGGGTGAGGAAAATGTTTTGAAACTAGAGAAGGGTGGTGAATGTGCTGAATTCCCCCCAATTATTTATTTTAAAAAGGTTAACTTTATATTAGGTGAATTTTATCTCCATTTTACCACAGGAGCTTATCAGAAAGGTCTGGGTAGGAAAGCATTCCTGGACGACAAGGGACACTCGAGATCCCGTTTTCCATTTCTGGGGCTGTTTCCAGAAGTGGCCGCTGCTCCGGGTCTCCCAGTCATGACTCAGACGACTGCAGACACCAAAGTGATCCAACAATGGCCTAGAAGAGGCTTCCACCAGACTGCCTGGATGGTGGGCCAGCTGGAACCGGGCAACCCCCTCCTCCAGCGGGAGGACCACACCAGGATAGGGATACTGGGGACAGTTGCTGGAGTGGCTGCAACCTCCCAAGGAACCTGAGGCCTCCAGACTCTGGGGCACCAGCTTCCTGACAACTCCTTCATGGCTGGATCTTAAATCCATCCTCCAGTGGGTGCTACAGTGGACCCTTCGCCCTCCTCCTGTACCTCATGTAGGGGACCGACTTGTGAGCACAAGGGGGGCTGTCTGCCCTGAGGATGCTGGAGCAGAAAGGCAGAAGAGGGCCCCTTGTTGGCCCCGTGGGGCCCAGCCCCAGCCCCAGACCGGCAGCTACAGAGATGACCGAACCTGTTCGGTCGCTGCCTCTCCAGCTGGGTTTCTGTTCCCTGCAGCCGAGCACTCTTAACTGGCCACTGACTCAGAGCTGCTCCTAGTGGGGTCCACAGGCCAGTGCCGTCCACTGGTTACCACGGTCCAGGAATGGTTACTGGTCCAGGAGAAATGCTTACAAATAGAGAGGGAGCCTGTGTCGCAACGTGACCCGCGCCATCAGTGGGGGTATTTCCTTAATCATAGTATCCACCTGTCAGTCCATGATGGACGAGATGCTTAAATAAAAGACTCTGGTCCTCCCCCAGGATAGCAAGAGCAGCCGGCACCACGCACAGGGCTGTTGTGATATCTCGGTGGTGATGCATGTGGTCAATCTCTTTGCAAAGACGCTAGCCTATCGCTGCCCTTGTGAAGGGGACGCATCTCGGTGAGGGAAAGTGATGGAGGACCTCCCGGCACGCCGATAACCCAGGAGCAGGGTACGTATGACCCCGGCCCCTTCCAGAGGGTCCAGGTCCTTCCAGAGGTCTGAGGTCCAGCTCAGCTGTTCTCTGGGGACACCCAGGCCCCTCACTTCTGAGCTGCCTCAATAATTGTTCCAGACCCTTCCCACTGGGACATTTCAGGATCCCACGGACAGTAATCTCAAACATTCTCTACCTCTTCACACAAAAAACTCTAATGAGTGAGAAATAGTGCTCTCTATAAAGCAAATGGCCATGGATGACTTCCAAAAATTAAGTGCAAAAATTACAGTGCCGATATATGATTTGTGGGTAGCACAGATTCAGGAACGATTACCAGTTGGATATGCTGCCTTAAAATTGCCAACACACAGTGTTATGTGTTGAAGTGTATCCCTCCAAAACATGCATGTTGAGTCCTAACCCCCAGGGCCTGAGAATGTGACCTTTTTTGGAAATAGGGTCATTGCAGACATCTTTAGTTAAGTTATACTGAAGCAGAAGAGGCCCCTAATTCAATGACTGGTGTCCTTGTAAGAAGACAGAGACCTTCAGGAGAAGCCATGTGATACAGAGGCAGAGGCCGGCAGGATGCAGCCACAAGCCCAGGCTGCCAGAGCAGAGCCACCAGAAGCTGCGAGAGAGGCCTAGGACGGATTCTCCCTCAGGGACTTTGGAAGGAACCAGCCCTGCCCACGCCATGATCTTGGACTTGGGTCTCCAGACCGTAAGAGAGTATTTTCTGTTATTTTAAGCCACCCAGTTCATGGTTCTTAGTTTCCTGTGTCACTAACCCCAGAAAACTAACACCCGTGGTGTGAAGGCTGGGGTGGACTGACCCCTGGAAAGGAAGCCAGTGCAGCCCCTGGAGACCAAGGGTGGGAGGGTTAGGAAAAGCCTGGAACTGCTGGGAGAGGCGCAGCTTGTCCAGGTGACAGCTGTGTGAGCTTGGACATGTTCCCTGAGATCTCCCAGTGTTCCCATTCTTCCCCGGAGTAGAAGTGATGTGATAGCAGGGGACAGGTCGTGGGTACCCAGTGGGAGGGGCAGAGATAAAATCCCGGAGGTACTTGTCTGCCGGCCTCTTTTCACTCTGTGTCTCCAACAGTATTTCTGTTACTACACACCATTAAAATGTAATCACCTGCCTACCAGCTGAGAGATTCCATGTTTCTAAATGATTTTTCTGTATCTTTGTATGACACAGTTATGAAGCCAAAAAGCTAATAATGCAATGAGAAAGAATGATGAACCAAATGAGTAATTATAATCCTTGTTATTGAGCTTGACCGTCTATACCCTCTTATCGTGTTTGGTGTTCTCTGCAATGGCTGTGTTAGTAAAGTGCCCTACCGGTTAGGAAGGATAATAAATAACACTTACCAGTAATTTCTATGGACAAAAGGCACTGTATGAACTGGGAATCACCATCATCATTATTGTTGCCCCCATTTTATAGATGAGGAAAATGAGGCAAACGCAGCATACGCCCGAAGTCAGACCCAAGTTTTGTCTCCAGGCAACCTAGCTCCAGCATCACAAATTTTAGCCTCACAGAGGATTTTTGTTTACTGTAATCTTATTGGCCAGGTATGTAGGACTGTTGTACTAACTCCTATGATGCAGAGAAAAAGCACAGTGCCTGACATACAGTAGTCAGAGGAGATAATGAATAAGTGGGCAGGTGAGTGGATGGATGGCACTCAGGACACTCAGGAATATCCCTAAGACCACACAGCTCAGAAGTATGAGAGCCTGTATTTAAACACAGGCCTCCTGACTCCAAACCCAGTGTTTTTTCCACTCTGGTTTTGACATTATCTGTAATATCTACGAATAAATAGAAGTTCTGTTCCTATAAATAAGAATGCAATTCACATACCTTCTCTTTCATATTAGATCAATCAGTTCTCAGCCATTTAAGACAATGAAGAGGCTAGCAAAAGCACGTTGTCCCAGGACCCAGGCCAGCGATCCTTCGAGGACCAGTGCAAACACCGGGGCCTGGAATCCAGCTCCAGAGACATTGAGTTGGTTGGCCTGGGGCATGGCCTGGGACCTGTGATTTTTTTTTTAATTTCCCAAATCCTTTGGATGAGAGCCAGCAGCTGAATATCACGGGCCAGGAAGACCTCCCTTCCCAAGCCCTGGCTAGCACACCCATCCCCGTTTACCCCCTGCATCCAAAAGCTCCTGTATGGGAAAATAGAGAGGCAGGGAGGGCCATCGAAATTAGGGAGAAAAGCAATAAGAAAGGAAAGTCAACTAGGATTAGGTTTAGCTGTAAGGAAGAGAAAAACCCGAAATAGCAGCGACAAAGAAAATGGAAGCTTATTTCTTTCTGGCATAAAAATTGGAGGTCAGAGCCCAGGTCTGGCCCTGCAGCTTTGCTCCATGGTGTCCTGGGGCACCCGGCTCCTGCCCACAGGGTGCTGATGGTCCAGCCGCCTCCCCTGAATGTCCGGCAGCCGGGTGGGTACCCTTAAAAAGTTGTCACTTGACACTCTCTTTTGCATCTCATTAGCCAGAGCTCACGCCTATGGCCACTCTTGCTGTGAGGTCAGTCGGGAATTATAGTTTTTATTCCTGGCAGCCACCTGTCCCCTAAAAACTGGGGGTTCTATTATCATGGAGGGAGAAGAGAACAGATATCTGGGGACAGCTAGCAGTTTCTGAATCAATACCCAAGTTTAGTTGTCTAAACCAAGTCACCAGCTCACCTTCGGACCGAATCAGGGGTCCCCAGGACATCTGGTGCGTTGCAGAGGGCTCACCATTTCTCAGTGACCGAAAGTCATCGCAGTTCTGTAATTTTAAAAGGAGAAGAAGTACAAATTAGTTGAACAATGTTTATGAGAAATGTACCCACTATCAGGGTTGATACTCTGATTCGTACATGTTCTTTCCTGCTGGAAACGTCCAGTCACGATGGATGAGCTCAGTCAGGGGAGAAGGAGGAGCGGGGAGGCTGGACTACCTGGGCCTCGGGGCTGTGCAGGCGGGGTGCCCAACTGGATGGGGGAGGGCTGGGCAGCAGGATGGTTGGAGGAAGCAAGATGTAGCCCTCTGTGCTGTCTCCAGTTTCTAGCTCTGGCCCCTTGGCCCCTGCGGGCATCGTCTCAGAGTCACCCTTTGTTCTCCACAGCCTGCAGCAGACACCTGCTCCTTTTAACACCTTGGCCTGATGAAAAGTTTCAATGACGTGATAGAGTCTGTCTACCATACACCTGCTGTGGGGTGCATTGTGTCCCCCAAAAGATGTTGCAGTCCTAACCTCAGTACCTGTGGACGTGACCTTATTTGGAAATAGGGTCTTTGCAGATGATCAAGTTAAGATGAGGTCAGTAGGGTGGGCCCTCATCCAGTATGACTGTGTTCTTGCAAAAAGAGGACATTTGAACACAGACACAGATGTGCACAGAAGGAAGACACATGAAGACACAGGGAGAAGGTGACATCGATCAGTCAGGGAGCTGGACCTGGAACAGATCCTCCCACAGCCTCACAAGGAACGGCCCAGCCGACGACACCTTGATCTCAGACTTCCAGCCTCCAGACTGTGCGAGGATAGATTTATGTTATTTAAGCTGCCCAGCCTGCGGTTCTTCGTTACAGCAGCCCCAGGAAACCAATACAACACCCATCCTAGAGGAGCTTGGAAAGAAATACGAGTGAAGCTCATAGTGTAGAGAATTTGAGAACCGGCAGCTCCTTGTCAAAGCTGTCGTGGTCATTAACACCCTAGGGTTTCTAGGGGGCTGATACAGGTTCTGAGCCCCTCAGCGGGCAGGCACCAGGAGTCTGTGTTCCTTACCTGCCATTGTTCCAGAAGGCCTACTGTTTGAGAAAAAGTGACAGCAAAATCAGAGCTCACTGGATTTCTTCTGCTGTGCATTCTGACTGATGTTTGGCCCTGATCACCCAGGAAAACTGCCCAAGTTTTGTAAGGAGCACAGGAACAAACGTGTCCCCAGAGGAGAGAGAAATATGCAGTTGCTGAACCAAAGGCCAACAGAGCCCTCCATGCCTTCCCCAGACACAGATGACACATGACAGTCACTTCACATACTTGTCTGTGGATGAAGAATAACTCTCCAACCCAGAAGTGCAAAGCACATTTCAAATTCAAAGTTCTGAGGAAATGAGAATGTAAAGTTATTCATAATCCCAGCATAAATGCTGAACGGGAGAGAACAAAAACCTGATTAAATAACCTAGTGGCTAGGATTCAGCAGTGTGCCACCGACTTGCTAAAAATAATTGCAAATTAAAATAACATGTTTACACCTAAATAGGCGTTCGATCACCTGGAGGAGAAGCATTACAGCACCATGACAAGGAAGGTCTGAGGCGATGGCCAGTGGAATGGTATGGTCTAAGGAAGGACTCAAGTAAGCCACCCAGCGACACTGGTCCTCCACCCAAGACTGCCCACCATTGAAACCTCATTTCATGTCTTTTAAGGGCCAAGTCTGCATGGCCCAGCACCTCCTCCCTGAAGTCTGGCCCCAGAAATGCCCAGGCCCTGGACTTCTGACCACAGAGCAACCCTCCTCATAACAAAGAGGATGAGGCCAGAGGTTTAGAACAGCAAAACACCTACTATTTTGCACGTGGTTCCAGGGGATTCCATGCAGATACGGAGTTTGCAGTGCAGATAGACTATGGAGTTGTTGATGAAGGAGAAGATTTTCAGCTTAAACTGGGCCTTGTTGGAGTTCCCGTTCTCAATCACATTCGTGTGTGTATTGGGGATAGGGCAGCTGGGAAGAGAGAAAGTGACTCATTAGTTCTAAACTGGCCCTCCTGTCCGTGTTCCCAGGTGAGTTTCCTTACCGTGCACCTGAGTGCACACGGAGCATCCCTACTAGGCTCCAAGAAGGCAAGGATGGCTAGGTCTCCAGTTCCCAAGAGGAGGGTCTCCTGAGGGCACCACCTAGAACCCGGGTCTGCATCCATGCGTGTCTGGAAATTCAGAGGGTCCAAAGAAGGCTACACGGAGGGGGTGGGCGCCCAGTGTCCCCTGAGCCCCTACCTGTTGTTAATGAAACCAAACGTGACCGGGTCCCTGGCGTTGCTGGATGGCGTCGCCCAGCACTCGGTCAGGACCACCTTGAGGTTGCTTTTCTGTTTATAGAGCCCTACTTCAATCTTGACGTCATCACTGGCAGACACGGTATAATTTTGAGGAATAGGAGAGTCTCCAATAAATAACTGCATTTCAGTGACAAAACTTCCAGCGCCATGGAGGTCCTCAATGACGGTGTAAACCCTGCAAGAGGGAGCGTTTGCTGGGGTGGATCTGCTTCTGTGACCCTCCTGTTCCCATTTCTCCCCCAAATACTCCAAAGAAAGATGGAATTAAAAGAAGACCACCCAAATGAGAACAAGAAAAGAAAGGCTATTTTTTTTTTTGAGCTGGCTAGAGCTGGGGCCAGCCCCGGTCACTAGAGTTTGGTGGAGACTCAAAGGCAGGCAGAGGAGGGGTGAGCTTCACAGGGGAAAGGAGGAGAGAGGCGCGCCCTGATGGGGGCGTCCTATGGGACTGGCGAGGGGAACAGATCTGGCTTTCCCTGGTTGGTTCTAAACTGGAAATGGGGACGAATCTAGGGAAGCTGGCAGTTATTAATCAAGTCTTGGCTGCTGCCTTTTGTATGTTCAGTCTCTCAGAAGGGGCCTCAAGTGATTAAAACCCTAAAGAAACCCCCAAGTGATGGTTCTGGGAGGAACGTGAGCTGCAGGGGATCGGGGAGAGACCTCTGCACTTACCCCCACTCCGGGGTGTAGCCTGATGACGTCAGGAGGTCATTCTGGAAGGCACAGTGGATGGGGCTCAGGATCTTCAGGTGGTGGATGATGCCCTCTGGGGACAGGTCGTTCCTCAGCGTGGTCCTCACCACGGTATTTGTCATGTTCTGAACACAGACGGGAAATGAGTGAGCTTCCGGGCCACCGCAGGCCCCCACCATGTCTATGGACCACAGTTCTGGGTGCAGGGGTTGTTTAAAGTTTATCCCCCCAAATATGAAAAGCTTGACAACTTTTTCCCAGTGTAAATTGCGAAAGAGAACATAACGTCGTGACATCTGGTTTAGCCTATTTCCTGTACCCACTTTCTTCATTAAAAGAGAACCAGAGACAAACTAGATCAGATGATACCCCAAACAACAGATTAGATTCTTCCCCAAATAACCCCCAAGTACACTTCTGAAAATTAGAGAGCAATTGGTTAAAGTCTGCGACTAATCCAACTGCATTCTTTCTAATTCTAGGGAGACTAACACAGAACCAAGGGGCCAGAGGGCAACCTAAAGAAAATGAATGTGGTCTGTAAGAGGACTCAGGGGTGTGAAATGATAACACAGCTCATGCCTGTGGACACAAGTCTCCAGGGAGAACTGTGATGCCCGTTAGTGTTAATGAGGTTAAGGCCATTAAAAAAAAAGTGCAGAGCTCATCAGTTTCATGCTAGAGAAATGGTGCCAAGGTCAGCTGGTATTAAGGACTGGCTGCTCAGAAAGGGAACGTTTATCAGGAAGAAGAGAAGATTTTCAGGCAGTTGTATACCAGTACAAGAAGATGGGCTTGCCAACATCAAAGAGAGCTCCAAAATTTCTCCAGAGCCAAAAATAGTGAAGAAGACCCTGGGATGGGCAATTTCATCATTTGATTCAGTGGAGAGCATTGTGGGAAGAGATTAAAATGTCTGTGAAAATTGCCACCATTATACTGAAGCTAAAGATTTTGTTTGACAAAATGCCTGAAGTTGTAACTATCCATTTGAAGTGCTTTACTTGCTAGTGGCTTGGAGTTTGATTGTCATGGTGGTGGCCTCTCCAAGATCAACACCCCTTACTGACATCTCCAAAAGTGTCACTAGAAGAACAGAGCACAGGGCCAGTCAAGGACAGCCTAGATGACCTGCGGTTGTAATGCTTACTATGCATAACGACTGGGCATTGCCCTGCTTCTGTTAAAGTCGCTGGCCTTAACAGTTTAGAACTAGACAAGGGGAATTTTGTGTGAAATAGGTAAATCAGAGCCATCGAATGAAGAGGAAAAAAGAGGCATGGTTGAAAATTATGCCAGTAAAGAAGTGTGGATTAGAGTTTGTAGAAATACACAGCCAAGTAAAGTAGAAGTTACTGGACTTCTTGGAGGATGAAAGAGCAAAGCAGAGTATGCGCTATATGACAAAGGGTCTAATCCTGATAAGGTTGCCAGTAGAGCGTTTGCTGAAAATAGACATTTTGACACTAACAATGCTAATGGAACCTGTGCATCTGACAGACGAGAAATCTAATGGCCAAATAAGCCTTGACAAGAGTGCGTCTGAGAACAAAACATCGCCTGTAGGGCAAAGCTTGGAGGAGCAGGAAGGGAATCGTCTGCTCTCCAATGATCTGAAAGTCCCTTAACAGAAGGGCTTTTTGATTCTCTTTCCTTCTACAGCTACTGCATCTACTCCTTACTTGCCGTTTTTAAAGAAATTATAGAACAAGTGCATTTTCCTTGTGTGCGTATTAAACAGACCTGGACAAACTGATAAAGTTGTTTACGTCAAAAAGTCTATGGCTCTTGAACACCATACTCAACGGTAAAAAGCTAAAAGCATTTCCTCTAAGATCAGGACCAAGACAAGGATGTCCACTCTCACCACTTTTATTCAACATAATATTGGAAGTCCCAGGCGTGGCAATCAGAAAAGAAAAAGAAATAAAAGGAATCCAAATTGGAAAGAAAGAAGTAAAACGGTCACTGTTCGAGAGGTAGACTCTGGCAGACACAGAGGTGTCCCATTCAGATCCCTCTTCAAGGAAAGACTTGCTGCCCAGCTGTGAGCAGCGTGGTCAGCAGATGGTCTCCAACTGTCAGCTGCCTCAGGGTCAGCCTCACCTGAGATCATGCCCTTCCCGGGGCAGCCTGCTTCAGGGCGAAAAGGATGAGGACATATAAAGGAATGGCTGTTTTGTCCTACGAGCTTCCTGCCGGGTTGACCCAATGTTTGTGTCCCCATAAAACCTGTCTGTTGAGACCTAATTCCCAGTGTGACAGTATTTGGAGGTAGGGCCTTTGGGGGTGATTAGTGCCCTTACAAAAGAGACCCCAGAGACCTCCCTTGTCCCTTCTGCCATGTGAGGTTATAGCAAGAAGACAGCTGTGTGACCCAGGGCTCTCATTAAAACAAACAAACAAAAACAACTGTCACTGTTTGAAGATGACATGATACCATACATAGAAAATCCTAAAGACACCACCAAAAAAACTCATCAGTTAATTTGGTAAAGTTGCAGAAACAAAATTAATATATAGAAATCTGTTGCATGTCTGTACACTAACAACAAACTATCAGAAAGAGAAAAGAATCTTATTTACAATCACATCAAAAAAATAAAATACCTAGGAATAAATCTAACTAAGGAGTTAGAGAGGCTTGTACTCAGAAAACTCTAAGACACTCTGATGAAAGAAACTGAAGACAACACAAATAGATGGACAGATATACTGTATTAATGGATTGGAAGAATTAATATTGCTAAAATGGCCATGCTACCCAGAGCAATCTACAGATTCAGTGCAATCCTCATCAAAATACCAATGGCATTTTCCACAGAACTAGAACAAAAAAATTCTAAAATTGGTATGGAAACACAAAAGACCTCATTTGAGGTCTATTTAGCCAAAACAATCTTTAGAAAGAAGAACAAAGCTGGAAGTATCACACTTCCTGGCTTTAGACTATACTACAAAGCTTTGAAATGCATAGAAACATGAATCACCATGTTGCGGTAACAGGAACTAACACAGTGTTGCAGGTCAATTATACTTCAAAAACAAACAAACCCACAGAAAAAGAGGTCGGATTTGTGGTCACCAGAGGAGGGAGTGAGGGAGGGGGAATTGGATGAAGGTGGTCAAAAGGTACAAACTTCCAGTTACAAGATAAAGAAGTACGAGGGATGTCATGTACAACATGATAAATATAATTAGCACGGGTGTACTTTACATATGAAAGTGGTGAAGAGGGTAAACCCTCAGAGTTCTTACCCCAAGGAAAAATTTTTTTTCTATTTCTTTAATTTTGTATCTCTATGAGATGACAGATGTTCATTTAAACTGTAATAATCATTTCATGAGGTATGTAAGTCAAATCATCACGCTGTACACCTGAAACCTATACAGTCTGTATGTCAATTACATCTCAATAAAATTAAAACTTTTTAAAAAAGAATCTTTAGCTCTTGGATATTATTAGTCTCTCTAAGTTTTTATACAAATGCTGAAATTAGAATGATTGAAAGTCATAATAATTTTTAGAATTCATTTTCCTTGGTAGAGACTCCTGATGCATTAGCTTCTGGGAACAAAGCTGTACAGGTTCTTAACTGAACGATCCAAAATGGAAACACTGAAACACTTTTGAATTGACGCTGTCTTCTTTGTTTGCTTTTTAAAATAAAGTGCTTGTGTTTGTATCTCATATTTTTAATTATCTGCATGATGTTTACAGGTCCTGTGGTTTCTTCAGCTCGGAAGCAGACCCTCATTCAGCACATTTAGTTTTACAATAGCCATGAAGCCACATCTCGGATGGGCTGTATTAGAGGCACCAAGTTTAGAACATGTGTCCTCCCAGTGGTGGACATTATGTGCCTTGACTCACTTTGAAAAATGCCTCAGAAAACCTGGACAGTCCCCTGCTATGTTCACAAGAATTTTACACGTTTTTATGAAGATGACTCTGTACTTCGTGAATCTTTGGGGCACGGGCTAATTTCTCTCTTCCTAGTCATACTCTAAACCGTCTGAATACGGTATATCCAACTGAGAGGTGAGACCTTAAATTTAACTTTTTTTGAAAACAAGGAGGTCAATAAAATTTAACCCCCTTCCCCCCAAAACGGAGGAAGAACCTGCTAACCGTAGGTAATCTGTTTTATTTGTATAAGTAAGTCTCCAGGGGGAATCTTAGTTTTTGACAAATTTCAAAACACAGAAGAGCTCCTGTGGTTTCCAGGGCCTGGATGACTCATAAGAGGTGAATTTCCCTCCGCTCTGAAAGGACCCTGAATTTTACTGAATTCAATTGCTCAACCAGGTGTTTGTCTAGCTCGGAAAAACAAGCAAGTGGGAGAGCCGACGCCTGCAGCCTTGTGTCTGTGCCTCGGTGTAGGAGGTGCTGACTCCCCCCGAGGGCAGCCTGGGCAGCCTGGCCAGCCCGTCGCACCTGAGCAGGGCGGGCAGGAGTGTCTTATTTCCTAGCATCTTTCACTTGAGGTCTGTAGGTCTGCACCAACGTGGACCTGAGAACCACAGCGGCAGCTCTGCCCACACCTGCACCCACCCCCTGTCAGCTTGTGTGCAGACTCTGGCTCAGAACTGAGGTCGCCCAGAAGCTGCGGCCCCCCGCACTCCGCACCTCCCACCATGGCCCCCTCTCCGTGCGCCCACCTCCAGGTGAGAGTCTTAGGAATCTTTAAGAAAGAGAAGCCAAACCCTGGTTATTTTTCAGCTGTGCTGGCTGGAGGGGTTGAAGGGGGACTGACGAAGGCTGTGGTCACTGGAAACGCCCCAGTTGGTCCGTCAACCCAGCGGCCCCGTGTGTGGGTCTGAGGGCCACCCCACTCCCGTCAAGGGGAAGGTGGAATCACGCCTGAGGGCGGCCAGCCGGGCCCACAGGTGCGCGTGGCCTTCCAGCTGCCTGGCCAGCCCTCGCCCCGGTCTGGCCGCCAGGCAGGCCGGTACCTTGGAGCTGCCTTTGCCCCCGTGCCCCGTGTCCCCTGCCTGCCCTCCCCGGGTCTCTTCTGAGAGCAGTCTCCCATGGTGTCTCCCCTGCCTCCCCTCCCCAGGGCCCTTCCCACTGAAGCCCTCGCCAGCTCTGAGCCTTTCAGCCCGCGATGTCGCCTCTCTGTGCCCTTGACCTGGGGTCATCAGCAAGCCCAGCCCATCCAGTGCCCGGCCTACCTGCCCCACGCGGGAGCTCACCCAGGGCTCCAGCCAGAGCCTCTGAGGGTGAGGGTCCCTTGCCCACCCCGTGCCATCGAGGCCCTTGGAGAGGCAGAGTCGCACATAGAGTCGGAGGCCTCGGGGTGCAGGGTCTTCCCGGCCCCCCAGGCCACACGCGGACCCTCCCCGGGTGGAGACCCAGACTCCCGGAGCCCCCTCCACGCGCCCCGTGGTGGCTCTGAGCCCGGCCTCACACTCTGCACGACGGTTCCGCACTCGCCCCACGCGGCCACCAGGATCACGTGCGTGCTGTTGTGGTCACTGACATTGCAGGACGGGTGTCCCAGGTACAGGGAGGATTCAGGGATGGACTCCTGCTGCAGGAAGCGCTTCTGGATGGCGATGGCCACCTTCTCGATCTCACAGAGCACCCTGGCGGCCCCGGTCAGGTTCAGCCGCGGGGACAGGCCCTGGAGGGACGGGCGGGCGCCCTGCACAGAGGCAGCCCCAGGTCCTGCTGGGGTAGGGGGCTGCTCTGGGCCGGGGCCCTGGGGTGTGTTGCCAGGAGAGTCGCCTGCAAGGCACGAGGAGACAAAGGCATAGGGTGGGTCTGTGCTTCGGGACAGCCATGTGAGCCTGGCCAGCGACGTGGCACAGGGCAGGGGCGGGGCAGGGGGCAGACAGCAGACGGACCACTCCGCACCCTGCAGCAGCACACACCGGGGTCGCACATGCCAGTAGGGCCACACACATGCGTGTTTCGTGTTCCTGCCAGCCCAAGCAGCTGGACCTGCCCTGGTTCACCGTGGCCCCCGTGGCTTGGGAACTGAGGGGTCCCCTGCACTCCCAGACTCTCCCAGGCTGACACTGGGCGTGTGCTGAACCCATGGGCTTGGGATCAGCCATCACCCCTGGGGGCCCCTGAGTCTTATCTCTAAACTGGGTTAATGAAGTTTACTCTCTGCGTCCTTGCAACCCTTGCTCCTACGCCAGCTTCCTGCTTCCCTAAAGCACGCTGGGTTTCGACCTCTAGAAGAACACGAGGCTCTGTAAGAGCATCCACCCACCACCCTCGGAGGGCAGAGCCAGGGCACACCTCAGCCCTCCCTGAGCCTCCTCTACAGCCTGGCTCTGCCGCCTGCCGCCCCGGCACCCGCCCTCTCATCTCAAGGTGCTGCTCACCTGGCTCCCCGGCGCCAGGATGCAGTCCAAACCCCTGCTCGTGGCGTTCACAGCCTTCTCAACCGGCCTCAACCGGCCTCACCCGGCCTCGCTGGGCGGGGTGCTCCCCCTCTCTCCCACTCATGTCCTGTAGGCACCACGCTGCAGCCAGCCCACACTGTGTGCCTGGACCATGCCCGCCTTCAACAGCTCTGTTCTTACTGTTGCACCCACCCACCACACCCTGCCCCACCGCAGCCCTCTCTGCTGGTGCCGTCTGAGCCATCCTTTAAGACTAGCTCGAAGACACCTCTTCCAGGAAGCCTTCCATGACCATACTCACGGGACTGAAACAACTTAGTCTCCTCGGGGCCTCCTGCTTCTGCCTCAAGTAGAGCATATTCCATATTCCTTCAGACACTGTGTTCACTCCTAGAAACATGTCTCCTCTACTTGACCGCAGATCCCTGGATGGCAGGGGCCATCTCAGGGTCAAGAGTGAATCCACGCACGCCCCATTTAATGGGAAAAGTGCTGCGTGGACAGTGGGTCTGAGTAGAAACGCTTCCATGTCATGTGTCATTTGTCACACAGGCTGTATGTTTTGCAAGATCATCTTTTAGCATCTGAGAGGACGCACCCGAGTTGATGTGTGTATTTTCTCATCAAGGGCATCAGAAGAAGCACTCGGAGATGAGGCACCACCCAGAGGCTGGAGGGATGTGGAAGGATGGGGTGGCACAGGCATGTGCACACTTGCACACACACACATGCACACACGTGTGCACACACGCACACGTACATACGCACGTGTGCTGTGCACATAGGCATTGCACACATGCGCACACATGCACGGTGCATACGTACATACACACATGTGCTGTGCACATAGGCGTTGCACACGTGTGCACATATGCACTGTGCACACGTACATACACACATGCAGTGTGCACATAGGCATGGCACGCGTGTGCACACATGCACACGTGCACATGTATATACACACATGCACTGTGCACATAGGCATTGCACACATGCACACACGTGCACGGTGCACACGTACCTACACACATGCACTGTGCACATAGGCATTGCACACGTGCGCACACATGCACGGTGCATACGTACATACACACATGTGCTGTGCATATAGGCGTTGCACACGTGTGCACATATGCACTGTGCACACGTACATACACACATGCAGTGTGCACATAGGCATGGCACACGTGTACACACATGCACACGTGCACATGTATATACACACATGCACTGTGCACATAGGCATTGCACACATGCTCACACGTGCACGGTGCACACGTACCTACACACATGCACTGTGCACATAGGCATTGCACACGTGCGCACACATGCACGGTGCACACGTACATACACACATGCACTGTGCACATAGGCATTGCACACGTGCGCACACATGCACTGTGCACACGTACCTACACACATGCACTGTGCACATAGGGATTGCACCTGTGTGCACACATGCACGTGAGCACAAAGGCACTGTGCACGTGTGTATGCACATGTGCACTGTGCACACTGCACACATGTGTACACACATGCACGTGTGCACATATGCATGCTTGCACGTGTGCACACACATGGAAACTTGCCCAAGACATAAAAATACGCCAATCTCGTTTAGAAAAGAAGCACTTTGGGGATGAATGTCCTTCAAAGGACAGACTATCTGAGCGTGTTCCGGACAAGGGATCCTGAGACTACTACCTTGGCAGGGTCTTCCAGAATACTCCACGGGGAGGCCGGGGGCGCCTCCCTCGCAGCTGCAGGTGAAGGAGCCCAGGCTGTTGCGGCAGGAGGAGCCCGGGGCGCAGTCGTCCTCCCCGCGCTCACACTCGTCGTAATCTGCGGCGTTTAGGAAACAAGACAGGAAACCCTCACAGGAGGCCTCAGCATCGTGGCTCTGCCCACTGTTTACAGGCAGCCTGCATCTCGGGAACCAGGGTTAAAATGATCCAATGATAGCAAAGATGGCCAGTTCTGCAGGGTTCGGGAGACAGGGCGGTACCCCGATTTTCTGCCGGGGACGGGGGTGGGAGGCGGGTGGCAGGAAGTCTGCAGGGGCTGTTCTGGAAGGAGGAGGGTGGGGGCGGATGGGGGGGGAGGGTGCAGGCAGCTCAGCATCCCCTCAGCTCCCTGGAGACCAGGAGACCAACGGGCCCCACCTGGACCCTGGTATCAGACAGAGGGACCCCGGCACACACTTGCTTTCATCTCTAAGCTCAATTACTTACCTTCTGGACCATAATGCAGCTTTACTGCAGAAAATGGATAAAAACCAGGACAGATTAGCAAAGAACATAAAATCCCTCCGTGAGGCCACCTCCCAGGTGTAAATGTTTGCATGTTGGTGTATTCCTTTCCAGCCTTTTGAAAGGCAGACTGCAGTGCAGCTAAGATCACGTTTTATACACAAATGTGAGTCCTGCTTCCATCCCATTTCCTTGGGTCAGGAATATTTTCTATCTCAGCAAACCTCATTTTTAATAATTGCCTGACAGTCCATGGCATGGATTACCCAAATTGACTTACTATCTTCCCTATTACGGGACTGTGGGTTATTTCCAATCTTCTGCTTTTAAAGAAACACTGAGATGAATGTCTTTGCATGTAAACTATAGCCCACACTGAGTTCTGTTTCCTTAGGGTGGAGTCTTATAAGTGCTATGATACATGTGCTACGTGCAATAAGCAGGATAAAACATGAAGGAAGGAAGACAAATATCTTATGATATAGCTTATCGGTGGAATCTAAAAAATTGGTACAAGTGAACTTATTTACAAAACAGAAAGAGAGTCACAGATGTAAAAAACAAACTTACGGTTTCCCAGGGGGTGAGGAAGGGATAAATTGGGAGATTGGGACTGACATATACACACTACTAGATATAAAATAGGTAACTAATAAGGACCTGCTGTCTAGCACAGAGAACTCTACTCAATACTCTGTGATGACCTACATGGGAAAAGAATCTAAAAAAGAGTGGATAAGTATATATGTATAACTGATTCACTTTGCTGTACAGCAGAAACTAACACAACATTGTACATCAACTGTACTCCACTAAAAATAAAAAAAAACAAAAAAACAAAGTAAAAAAAAAAAAAAACAAAAAAAACAAAGTGGATGAAACATTTTTAAAGCTCTTGACAAATATCAGGAAGCGTGAGCAAATCCTATTCTCCCAGCGCTGTGTGCAGGGGCTGCTTCGCTATCAGGATTATCTTTAAAAAAAAAAAAAATTCCTTGTAGATGGGCAAAAAGAGTAACTCATTTTAATGGGAATGCCTTTGATTCTTCCATCTTTGTTAGTCGCGTGGGAGTCATCTTTCACTTATGGTCTATTTGGGTCTTTTGTGCCTGTGTCTATTGGGTTCTTAGTATTTCATTACCAATGGGTGTGATTGCTCTTTATTTAGGATATAATTCTTCCTCAGATTGTTGAAATTACTCTTTGGTTCGCTGCTTGCTTTACAATGGTGACTGTTTTGTTTGACATGAGAGCTTTAACTTTCTATAGAGTCAGTAGTCCAGGCTTTTCCTCTGCAGGCTTAACCCTTCTCATTCCAAAGATCAGAAAAATATTCATCTGCATTGTCTTTGATTTTATCCATACATATAACTATAAGCCTTTTATCGCTTATTCGCAGGCATGCTATGTGCTAGGGTCTGAACTGTGTGTCCTCAAAATCTGTGTGTTGAGGCCTTGACCCCCAGTGTGACTGCATTTACAGATGGGCCCTTTAGGAGATAATTAAGGTTAACTGAGGTCGTTAGGGAGGGGCCGTGATCCGATAGGACTGATGTCCTTATAAAAAGAGACAGCAGAGCGCTCCCCCTCTACACACACAGAGGAAAGGCCATGTGAGGACACAGCAGGAGGGTGGCCGCCTACACGTCAGGAGCAGGCCCTCACCAAAATCAGCCGGCACCTTGATCTTGGACTCCCAGCCTCTAGAACTGTGAGAAAATAAATGTCTGTTGTTTCCGTCGTGGCATTTTGTTACAACTCCAGCTGACTAATACAGTATGAGAAGAGACTCTAAATTGCCTTTTCTCCCTGCTTTTCTTTTCAATTATTTTTCCTAGGATCTCCTTGGAAACTGTTCTTAGGAGGAAGTCTGACAGCAGAGAGGGACCTGTCTGCCCTCAGCCCGTGGAAGAGCAGCGAAGGAGGGAGGGGCAGGATGCAGCCTGCAGAAAGGATGCAGCATCCCTGGGAATCTTTGCAGGTTCACCCGAAGATTTTTTCAACCCTTAAACCTTTTTTTAAAAAAAAAACCATAGGAGCAATAAGAGAGATGAGGGTCCTATCTGTTTCACATTTTCGTCTAATGCAGGGAAGCCCTCAAGAGGAGGCACATCTTTCAGAAACAAAGCCAGTGGCTAGGATTTCACTGCCTCTCCTTGCAGAGTGAGCCTCCATCGGGGTCCAGCCTCTGCCTACCCACTATGAAGGGGTCACCTCCGACCCCCTCCAGCAGAGAGGCATTCTGAAAGGCGGCCAGGAACGTGGCAGACACCTCCCGGACATCCACGTCTGCGATGACCAGCAAGTTGAACTCCACCACGACGCTGCCGCTGGAGACGCGGGTCACTTCCACCTGCACCCCACCTGTGTCCAGGTGCTGAAGCATGGAGGCTGGCAAGGAACTCCGCACCTTTAGAGAAACAGGTCTGGTGAGAAGAACCGCGCGCTGAGAGAGGAAACGGGGTCCTCGTCCTAAGGTGGCTCCTGTGGGGTCTGCAGCCAGCAGCAGCGCTGGCCTTGGGAAAGGTGTCAAGGCCACAGGTCAGTTCTGCCGAGCCCCCAGGCCCGGCACGAATGCCGGTGGGGTCTGAGACACGGAGCCCTGTCCCCCGACCAGAGCCAGCCGGTCAACATGGGGCTAAGCGCCAAAGCCCCACCCTGCGGGGCTTGTAACTTGGTAGGGGGCTCACAGCGGCATTTAGGATCCGCTGCTCTGAGCTCAGAGCCCCGGAGGGCAGGGCTGAGCAAGTGGTCCTAGGGAGGGACACCAGCTCTCCCACTCCACTTTTTCCAGGACAGCGCCTGTAACCCGCACACTGCAGAACATTTCCCCTTCCTTTCTTCCTGCTGCCTGTCCGAAAACTGCTTCCCCGTGAGCATCCTAGTGGGACAGGTAGCCTCTGCCTCTAAAAGCCTTGTTCATTATTCCATCAGTTTGGAAGGAATCCTACATCATACGCCATATTATTCCATTCTAGCCCATCATGGCCAAAATGCCCAGAAAGGTACGCAATCTTGTAATGAGCTTTAAGTTGTGCATATAATGCAAATGTGCTGTGGAAGAGCCCACCTCCACGGTTTGCCCTCACAGAGAAAACCTGGTCTGCATCTGAACTGCATGAGGTTCAAGGCACAGGCTCGTGGATTCCCAGCCTTGGGACAGACAGTGTGAGCAAGTCTGTTGTCACCCATCAGAGGGTGCAGATGCCCAGGAGACCCCAGAGCCGCCTGCAGTCACATGGCTGCCACCTTTATCACTGGAAGAGTTGGTCTTCTCTCTCTCTCTGTCTCTCTTTCTCTCTGGGATTTCCAGAGAGAGGGATCTGCCAGAGTCTTGGATTAAAATCACTTTTATCTGCATCTCAAGCCAGTCTCACAGCGAAGTTCCAGGCCCCTTGCTAGGAACTGACAAAGAACAAAGTGACACATTAACCCACAACCTCCCAAAATGTGTCCTAATGTCCTACGTAGGTGTTAAGTTGCATAATTATTTGCTATCCTGAAACTCTAGACAGACAAAAACTGTCCCCCTAAATAGGCAAAAGATGAAAAGCTTTAAAAAGGAGAGATTAATCAAGGAACTTGGGGTAGCAGTGAAGCTGCCTCATGTGACCACCAGAGCTATGTGAACTGATTTCAGTGATTGTTGTTTAATGTGATGTGTAACTATCTTTTAACCTAAGGAGGATTTGATATACATATGAATCAAACCATCAACCGCTCTTGAATCCACACACTGGGCCAGAAGCTGGGGACCTCAGAATAAATCAAGCAGGATCCCAGATCCAGAGGAGTCCCAGTATGACAGTTCCTGGAGGCAGCGTGACTTTTATCGGGAACGCTGATGGGATTGAACGGAATCACCAAACAGCGCGGCCACCGGCATTGCTAAGGCGCCACCGTGTTAGGACTCCACCAATAGGTGGCGCTGCCGAGCTCTCTCTAGTCTGTGTCTTAAACCCCCAGAGCAAGGAAAAGCTAAAATGTATGAGACGTCCTCTGTGCAAACAAGATCATGACAAGTGCATTCTCTATTCATCAAAGGGTAATCTAACCACCAGCAAAAAGAATATTGAGATTGCTCCTCTAACTAAATTGTAACAATATACCATCCCAAAGAATGCCAGTGGGCTGGCGGAGGGCATGCATGGAAGAGTAGGAAAAAGAGTTTTTTTAAGGTCAGATCATAGTGGCATTATTCACAATAGCCAAAAAGTGGAAGTAACCCAAATGTTCATCAGTGGATCATGGATAAAGAGAATGTGGTCTGTCCATACAGTGGACTACTATCCAGCCATAAAAAAGGAATGAAGTTCTGATGTTGGTACAACATGGATGAACCTTGAAGACATTATACTCAGTGAAATAAGCCAGACACAAAAGTCACATATTGCATGATTCCATTTCTATGAAATACCCAGGACAGGCAAGTCCATAGAGACAGAAAGCACATATCTGGTTCCAGGGGCAGAGAGAAGGGCAGATGACGAGCTAATGGGTTTCTTTCTGAGAGGATGAAAACTTTCTGGAATTAGCTGGCGGTGATGGTTGCACAATTCTGCAAATACAGTCTAAACCACTGAATCGTGCACTTTAAAAGCGTGAGTTTTACGGTATGTGAAATAGATCTCAATTTTTAAATTTTTTTCTTTTTAAGGCCGGGGCAGGCTTTCTGCTCTACCGGGTCCCGCATCAATAAAGAAGTTGCACTGAACAGGAAACAATGTGACGTAAGGATGCAGCAGAGGAAAAGGTGTGTCTCCCACCTGCTGATGTGTCTGTTTAATGGCAGATCCAGGACACAAAGGCACCGCACCAGAGCTGGAAGTCCCAGCTCCCTTCGGAAACGAGAAGTCTATGGCACCTTCAGGTCTGGGTCCCATTTGGCTGCCGCTAGGATGCTACCGCCTCCCTCCTTCACGTCCCAAGAGAAAATAAGGACCGGTTCCACCAACTTACCGTCCTAAGGAATAGCTCTAGGAAGGCCTGGTACTCCTTGCTGCTTGCGTTGCGGAAGGATTCTAAATACTTGACATTTGCTATTCTGACTTTTCCACTGAGCTTCTGGGCCGCTGCAGGATGGAGAATAAACACGTTTGCAATGGCATCAGGTAGCAAGATTATCATCTCTATCTTAATAATAGTATTTTTACGTTGGCCAGGAAGAACATCAAACTGAGGCTGATTTGCACTCCGTAAAGAAGTGACAGCGCCTGGTACGCACAGACACAGCCCCCAGCTCCAGAGGACGACGGGGCAGAGGCTGGGCGCAGAGGGAGACCCTTCCGGAGGCCGCGGGACCCGCTCAGCCCCTGCGTCTCTCTCCTGCCTGCCTGGAGAGAGGATGGCAACAACTGGAGAGTGTGACCTGACCTAAAAGCCATCAGGAGCGGGAAGGTGCACAGGTGAGAGCGGAGGTCGACCCGTCTCAGGCTGGGGTCACACAGACGCGCGGGCCCCCCCTCCCTCCAAGCACGGGGGAGACCTTCAGATGGCGGATGTACACGAAAGCCCGGCACCAGCTCTCCTCCGGGGCTGCCCTGCCTGACCGTCCGGCCAGCAGCGACCTCCACTTCTCCAGCTTGCCATGAACTTGCACTTGCCTTCATCACCCACATCTCCTCTCTAATTTCCCAGTTCACAGCTAATTCGTATTTTCAAGCATGTGAAAAGAAGTTGTAAACGTTTATGACTTAGGCATCCCCCAATGGGTCACCTTAGGCAACTCCCAAGGGATGTGCACCCCATCTCGAAGAGCACTGTTATCAGCTCCTAGACAGTTGCCCAAGATTTGAGGACTAATCTGCAATATCAGGTCTGCCCTTGGCTGCTCAGGTAAGCTGGACATTCAAGAAGATATGTGGATGACAAATTCTAATGAGGAGAAAAGAGGAATTTTATCCGAATATGTAACTATCGACAAGGATCAGTTCCACCTCATCAGAGTCTCTGTTTGACTTGCTCAGTTCTACTCCCCTCCCTTTTACTCTGCAGCCCCAGGCTCGGTGGGCGGGGAGGGGGGCACTCACAGATCTGCCCATCATCATCCTTCCTGAAAGCCAAGTCCAGGTCTGTTAGGAGTGAGGATGGTCACAGGAAATGGATAGACCAGCACTGCACCCATTTCCCTGCCACGTACCCATGAGGACACGACACAGATGAGCGAGCGTCTGCAACCTCTGCAGAGTCTGGAGCGCTTTGCAAAGCAGCGTCTTTGTCCACCACCTGTCCCTGAAATAAGCCCCCTCCTGCGTGGCCTTTGAACACCAGCTGAGTATGAAGTGAGCCAGACATTCCTACACTGAGAGGAAAACGGAATCCCAACATCCACAAGTTCATGCAGCTATTTTTTTTTTTTTTTTTTTTTTTTTTTGCGGTACGCGGGCCTCTTACTGTTGTGGCCTCTCCCGCTGTGGAGCGGCCGTGGCTCACGGGCCCAGCCGCTCCGCGGCATGTGGGATCCTCCCGGACCGGGGCGCGAACCCGTGTCCCCTGCAACGGCCGGCGGACCCTCAACCACTGCGCCACCAGGGAAGCCTCATTGCAGCTATTTTAAACCTTAACCCACCAAAAATCTTCTTCATGCCTTTTCTCCTCCTTTTAAGAACCAACGGCAAAAGCGTTTCTGAAGACTGTTACCTGTCCTCACTTTCAGGTGGGCTCTGGCACTTTCTTTTCCACATGCTTTGGCCACGATCTCCACCAGGTACAAAACGCCAGGCTCTAGGCCAGACAGTGTCAGGCTTGCGTTCCGGCTCTCCAGGTGCACGGTGGGGGTCCGCGCAGAAATCAGGGTGAGCTGGAAAGTGGGGCGCGGGGTGAGATCCGCCGCCCATGCCACGTGAAAGCCCGTGCTGGTCACATTGGAGACGGTGACCCTTCTGATGGGTATGGGAGCTGAGAAGTGGAATATAAGCGCCCTGATTAAAATCAGTCCAGCGTTCCCAGGAGACAGGAAGGAGAAGCGATCCCCCCTCAGGGGAGGCCAGCCCAGGGGGGTCAAGTCCCCCAGCTGCCAGCTGCACATGTGGATGCAGAGTCCCCGGACAGCCCCTGAGCCCTGGGCTCCCAGGGCCGGCACCCCTGCCCCTTAGGTTTGCTCTGTGTCCACCCCTGAGGTCCCGGGACCTCTGGAAACAAGGTTTTCTTGAGCAGGTTCTGGGCGGCTCCTCCAGAGCGGCTGCCGCCCTCAACCCCTGGGCAGACTTCCCAAGGAATCAGCATGGTGGGCTTTGCTGGCTACAGACCATTCCCACAGGGGACTTGGGCGATTTACGTGGGCTTAAGAGTTTAGTTTTGGATCTAGCCCTGTGCAGCAGAGGAAGTGCGTCAACGGAGCTGCATTTTACAGCTGGATGCAATCCAGGGCCAGGCTAGCCCAGTGAGCTCGCACAGGGATGCCAAGGCCACCTCCCTCCGTGGGAGTCTCAGGGCCAGGCCCGTTCCCTGCACAGAGTGGCTGCCTGTCTCCTGGGCTATCACCCAGGGGTCTTGGTGATGGCTCAAGCCTCTACAAGTAATGGGTAATGTGGAACTGCTGGGGGTCAGTACGGCCGGGAGGGTCCAGAGCTGCTGGGGGAGCTGCAGCAGGCTTGGCGGTGCAGAACTTCTGGGGAGATACAGAAAGGTTGGGGGCCCAGCCCTGCTGGGGGGATGCGCCCCGTGCTCAGTGCACTTAATGCAACACATGCCCAGCCTCCTGCTCCAGCGGCTGGCAACCGGGAGGCTTAGGAAGGGGGAGGGCCGGGCTGGAGAGAAAGTGGGGAGACCGAGTTCTCACCCTTACTAGACCGGAAGCTGACCGCCAGGGGACAGAGCTGCACGGCACTGGGTTCGCCCCACCCAGCGCTGCTGGACTGCCCTGGACTGGACGACCGCGCGAGCCTTTGCCAAAGGGAGCTCACACACCAGCAGCTCCACACGGCCCCTGGGACGCACCCTTCCTGCCACTCACCGCAGGCTGGGGTCTTCAGAGATGCAGGCGTGGTGGCCGAGGGCAGGTCTGGGGAGCCGGAGGGTCCAGGGTCTGAGTTTTGTGGCCACGCGGGGTCCAGAGGTACTGGCGGCGTGTCCCTCGTGGGGAGGCTGGCGTGCCACTCGTGGTGGTCCGTGGGGCCCTGGGTAGGAGCGGGCCGGAAGAGCGGCTCCGTGGTGGAGTTTGGGGGCAAGGGCAACCATCCGGGGGAGTCTGGTGGGCTTTCCATGGCCCCAAGAGGGGAGCTGTGGGTTGGCCCAGGAGCCCGGGAGGAGAAGGTGGTGCCAGCCACCCTGCTGGCCGTCCACGGGCTGGCCCCCAGGCCTGGGGCCACGCCGGCCTCCTCCTCCACGGCTTGCCCAGTGCTGTTCCTGCCGTGACCGAGCATGCCGCTGACCCCTCTCCCGGGTGGGAGCCCCGGGGTCCAGGCCTGGCCTGCTGCGGTGGCGCGCCACGGGTATCCAGGGCTGGGGGACAAGGTGGGGGTCTCCAGGCCGAGGGCTGTTGTTTCTGTGCTGGGACCTGGGGCTGTTTCGCCTGTCACCGGAGACGGCGCACCACCCGTGGGGCTCACCGCGTCACCTGCCGAGACACATCCTCTCTCAGACGGGGCGTCTGGTCTACTCTGGTCAAGAGCCCCCCCAGGTGACCTTAAGAGGGGGCACAGGCTATCCCCGCGGGCGGTCAAGAACGTTTGACCCGGCCCATGTTTGTGGGCTCCCAGGAGCTCTCTCGGAAGGCCATGGGGCCTCTCCATTTGATCGGTGAGGATGCCGTGACCCCGAGATTAGGGGGTCCACCTGGGAGGCTGCAGAACCAGGACATAAATGCAAGGCTTGGTTCTTGCAGGCCTCAGATGGATCATGGATCCACGGGCCTTTGGGAAATTGGGATAATTTCCCCCAAATGTGTGCTCAGTGTGGGGCTAGGTTCTGGTCACTCTTATCAGCTTGCTGGGCGACACAGGTATAAGAAAAAGGATGGGAGAAGAGAAGCTGTGTGGGTCTTAGGAAGCGGGACAATATACACAGTAGTGAAGGACTAGAGGCTTTCTCCCAGGGAACCTTTCTCTGCTGCTTCCTCCAGCCAGAAAGCCTTTGCAGGGATGGCAAACAGGTAGCTGAGCACCTATGCTGCCCACCCTGTGTCCGGAGCAGACATTGCTAGTCGATCACAGCATTTTAAGTCTGTATATGACCTCCTCCTGCTTCTGAACTCAGCACTCCAGGTGGCCCCAACAAGCTGATCAGAACTGGCCCCCAAAAACATTGGGGCAGAGACATGCCAAGAATGGGGCTCAGAGACCCCACACCAAGGCCTTCTCCATGCTCACCTGGGCTCCTACGCCATCTTGGGGTCCAGTCCACTCAGGGAGGGACCCCTGCCCCCAGGGGTTTCATCATGACTTTCTCTGACCCTTTCATTCATAAAAATAATTTAAAATCATACTTTAAAACCGCACTGGTATAAAGACTAGATTCGTAATTGATGTTTACTGTTATTAGATTATTTTTTTCTTTTGATTTTAAAAGCAATTAAATCATTCTCATGGGTCCCTAACAGTATGGTGGGTCCCGGGCACTGCGCCCACCCTGCCTGAGGGAAGCCAACCCTGCTCCACCCCAGGTCCTCAGGGAGGGGGCTCAGCCCAGAGCTGGGGGCTTGGGGACGGGGCGCACCGTCACAGGCCCGGCCCGGCCTGGAGGGGTGGGCGTCCCTGGCCGTCCGGCACCGGCAGGTGTACGAGCCCTCGAGGTTGATGCACTGGGCGGCCGGCGAGCAGTCGTTCTCCAGGCTGTCCGCGCACTCGTCCCAGTCTGTGGGCGGGAAAGAGACAGGACACGAGCGGTGAGAAAACAGCCAGAGGCTGCTCAAGCGGAGCGCGATGGTGGCAACTTCTCGCTGACCGTGGAGTATAACAGCTTTACGAGGGTGTGTTAGTTTCTGCTGTATAACAAAGTGGATCAGTTATACGTATACATATGTCCCCCTATCCCCTCCCTCTGGCGTCTCCCTCTCACCCTCCCTATCCCACCCCTCTAGGTGGTCACAGAGCACGTAGCGGATCTCCCCGTGCCATGCGGCTGCTTCCCACTAGCTGTCTGTTTTACGTTTGGTCGTGTATATATGTCCATGCCAGTCTCTCACTTCGTCCCAGCTTACCCTTCCCCCTCCCCGTGTCCTCAAGTCCTTTCTCTACGCCTGCGTCTTTATTCCCATCCTACCCCTAGTCTCTTCATGACATTTTTTTTTCCTTAGATTCCACATATATGTGTTAGCATACGGTATTTGTTTTTCTCTCTCTGACTTACTTCACTCTGTATGACAGACTCTAGGTCCATCCACCTCACTACAAATAACTCCATTTCGTTTCTTTTTATAGCTGAGCAAGAAGTTGCTGACTGTGTTTGCAGCGAAGGACCAGGGGGACGGAGCAGGGCGTCAGTGAAGCCTTTGGCATCCAGCACCCGGGGCTGGCGGTGGGGTTCCCTGCACAGAGCCCTCCCTGAAGCTCCTGTTTGGGCCAAGGCGACGAACCAAAAGCCGGCCCTTGCTCACCTCCGCCGCTGGCTGATCTGGGGGCAGAGGTGAGGGAACGCTGGGACTCCTGCGGAGGTATCAGCACCCACAGGTGTGACTATATTCCCCTCTTGTTTATTCTTTGCTCATAAGGTGCTTTCTCTTCCCTCTGATGTGCCAACATCTCCTCATACTTAGTGTCTCAAGAAAGAAACAGAAAAGTAACTGAGCCAGGAGGCGTCCAGTTAGTACGATATGAACTTTCCAAGACACAGATAGGACGGCTGTAAATACGTCCTCCCCGAGTCTGGGAAATGACTGTGAGAGACCCCAAAGCCCTGTGCCCTTGGGAAGCCCTGACCCTTCTGACCTGGGCAAGGAAGCCTCAGTGAGCCCCCCAGCCCTATAAATTCCCCCAAACCCTCCCCTGCCACCGTCCTTTCTCGGCCTCTGAACTTGAACTTATTCACAAAACAGAAATAGAGTCACAGATGTAGAAAACAATCTTATGGTTACTGGCGGGGAGAGGAGAGAGATAAATTGGGAGATTGGGATTGACATATACACACCACTACACATAAAAGAGATAGCTAATGAGGACCTACTGTACAGCACAGGGAACTCTACTCAATGCTCTGCAATGACCTGTATGGGAAAAGAATCTAATAAAACAGTGGGTATGTGTATATGTATAACTGATTCACCTTGTTGTACCCCTGAAACTAACACAACATGTACATCAACTCTACTCCAATAAAAAATAAATAAATAAAAATAAACCCGTAAGAAGTCAATACTCAAGCTGTATTTCAGGCTGGCAGGAGCCGGGGGTCGGGGAGCTGTCTTCCCACAGCTCTAGAAATCCATCCTTCAGCCCAGGTCCGGCTCTACGGGTCACTGCCTGTCCCATCCCCGCCCAGGAGAGCAGGTGGCTCTTAACAGAGTCGCATCTGCCAGCTGGGGAGCCTGGGTGCCTCGCCGGGGTGAGGTTACCCTTGAGGGGTGGCTACCAGGCTTCCCGAGAGCTGCAGGCGGGGTCCCCGAGCCAGGCTCAGGACCCAGCGAAGCCCGGACTTGGCTGGGCTTCAAGTCAAGATAAGGCACGCGTCCGGTTTTGTGCAGAGAAAACTCTGCCACCGAGCGCTCAGAGGCCCGTTTTGTGGTTTGCAGTTTTGCTTCATGTGATCTTCACAGAAGCAGCTCCCCCGAGACCAGCAGACTCATCAGCTGATGCAACAGTTACACCCCGACCCAGATCCCCCTGGAGCGCAGCCTGACCTCCAGGTGGCTCGAAAGTGCTGGGGGCTTAAGGCCGGGGCTGGAGCCAGGCCCTCCAGGCAGCAGGGCCACGAGGAGAGCGGAAGCCCCCGTGGAGACCTGAGCTCAAGCCGCAGAGCCCTGGAAGTTATCCTGGGGAGGTGATTCCCCAGCCCCTTCGCTCCGCCAGCACGTGGCTCAGGGGTTAGTCTGAGTAAGATGCACACAACTCTGTTTTGTCTTGTATAAAAGCCCGAGGCCTGGCAGTTCTTGGGTTCAGAGCGGAAGGCGGGTCTGCGAGCTGTGAGAGCTGCCAGGCAGCCTTTGCGCCTCCTGGGCCGCCAGACGAGGACGTGGGCAAGTAGGTGCAGGACCTCCTCTCTGCAGCTGCCGGCCCTGAGGCTGGGACGAGGATGTAGCCCACTTCCCGGAGGAGGGGGCAGCGGTGACAGAGCCAGCACTCCTGGCACAAGTAAAGCCCCAGGAATGAGGCAGGGAGGCCCGAGGATAAGCCGCCCCGTCCCTGACAAGGCAGCCTCCTCGGGAGGCCCCAAACTGTCTGTGGGGCCCAGGTGGCCTTCAGAAGTGAAGCCTGGCCAGAGCCCTCAGCCCTTCCTGGGGGCCAGAGTCAGATTCTCACTCAAGGAGGAAGGTGGGTTCTCACGGCGGCAGGAACAGAGGCTGGACCAAAGGCAGCGCCACCGAGTCTGGAGAAAGCAAGCCCACCCCAGCAGGCCAGGCGGACGGTGGCGGTCCTGGGGCCAGGCTCCCCTGCCCATATGCTCCGTGTCCCGCAGCCCACAGAGGCGACAGGAAGGTCCACTGTGTCTATGATGCTGTCAGGGGTGCGCGGCCGACTGGAAGCTTCGGGGAGCATGGCTAGGCCAGTCCTGAGATCACAAGAGAGGGCGCTGCCCCCCCGTACTGCGGTGACCCCAGGGGAACCCCTCACACAGACCAGTGCCGCCATCAGGCCTCGTTTGGCTGGCGTCTGCACGGAGCTTTAAGGCACGGAGGGGCCACGCAGATGCACGTGGAGGCCCCGTGGCTTGTCTGCACTTGGAGCAAATGAGCGGGACGGCCCTTCCTGAGCAGATTTTAAGGCAGGGGAGGGGCGGGGGTGGGAGATCCCAGAGGAGCGAGGGGAAGGGAGGACGGACGGACGGAAGGACTGGTGCGGGCTCGGGGGCACTGCGGGGCCTTCCGGGCCTGGGAGCTCACCCGAGACACGAGAGGGCATCCTAGAGAAGAGTTCAACCGAAATGCGGGCGGCACTGTCAGACGTGCGCCGGGCACCCCGCTAACCCCACACCTGCAGGCAGGGGGGATGGGCCCACCTTCCTGTCTCTCAGCGGAGCACACTGGAGCCCAGGAGGCGACGTGCCTGGTACAGGCACCCACAGCGACGGAGGGGCAGCGCTGGAGTCCAGCCTGTCCCCTGAGGCCCCCTCCCGCCGGGCGATGGGAGCAGGGCCGGAGGACCGGGATGCTACTCAGCACTGGGCCTCCCCGCGCGGGGCACGGCCCCCCTGGAGGAAGCCCAGGACACGCGGCCACCCAGGGACCCGGGTGGGGTCGGTACGGGCCTCGGGGAGAAGGTGAGGTCATGACAACATGACCGCCACGCTGCTGGGACACGTTAATTCATGGAAGCGAGAGCGCCCAGATGAGCCGGGGAAGCTCAACAGCGCCAACACCACCACTTCTGTGGGCATCGCTGAGGAAAGGAGCTTTCTGCGCTGCGGTTTGTCGAACTTTTGCAGAACAGCAATGAATGTGCTTCTCCAGTTCCCCGGCTGTGCCTGCAGGGCTGGGGGCTCTGGGCCGGCGGGGAAGGCGGGGGACTTCGGTTTGGGCGTCCCCGGGGGAGGGTTGCGGCCCGGGGGCTGCCCCTCGGGCTCTGGATCAGGGGACTCTGTGCGGGGCAGAGCCGTCTCGTCCGCCAGTAAACAGCCGAGGCCTCCTCACGGCCCTGGGAGACCCTCCCACCGTGGCCCTCCGCTCCGAAATGTTAAACAAACAGCCTACTGTTTTTCAGGGATGCTGCAAGGTGAGAGCCTGCTCGGGGCTCCCAACTTCCAAGGATACTTCCAGAACTTCGTGGCGGGGGGGTGGGGGGGGACCTTCAGAATGATAAACCCTGGGATATTAGCAATGCAGGGCACCTCTTCTTCCTTTGTATGAGTTTGCTGAGGCCGCCATCACAAACGGTCACAAGCTCTCAAGCTGGCTTAAAACAGAATTCATTCTCTCACAGTTCTAGACGCCAAAGTCTAAAATCAAGGTGTTGGCAGGGCTGGGCACCCTCTGGGGCTTTCGGGGAGGGTCCTTCTTGCCTCTTCCGGCTTCCGGTGGCCCTTGGGTCTCCTCGGCCTGTGGCTGCATCACTCCCGCCTCTGCCTGCATCTTCACGGGGTCTCCTCCGCGGTCCCTGGGTCATCTCCTTTTCTGTCTCTTCTAAGGGCACTGTCATTGGACTTTGGACCCGCCCTGATCCAGGATGATCTCAGATCCTTAATTTCATCTGCAAAGACCCTCCATCCAAATACGGTCACGTCTGAAGTTAGGTGTGTTCTTATCTTTGGGGGCCACCATTCAACACACAGCATCACTTGACAAAGCTCTGGAATAACCTAAGCCCTGGTGCCAGGAGATGAGGCTGGGAAGCATCTCGAGGTTAGGGCTGGATCTCCAGAAGACGGCTCAGATCTGCCTCAGGTGGGCCCTGGGGGTGCAGGCCGAGGACCCAGCCACAGGCTGCCCGCGTCTGCCCAGCACTTACCCCCTGAACCCAGGCAGGCGGGCCCACCAGGTGCAGAGGGCCGCCGTCATCTCCATCCCCGAGGGGGTGATGACAGAGGGACCCCAGGCTCAGCAGGCAGGTGTTTCCCAGGTGTGACTTCAGGTGTGACACTCGCGCGGCCGCTTCCCTGCATTCGTGGGTTGGGGGAGCTTGGGACAGCAAGCTGGCGGGTGACGGAGCTCAAAGGAGTTGACGGCGCTCACTCTGGGACCTGCTCCACTGGGGGGTTGCGCCTTCCATAGATTGAGCCCCAACAAGCAGGCTCTTTGATGTAGACACTGCGGTGCCCTCACTGCACGAGGGAACGTCATCCCTGCTTTGACAGCAAAACCATCCTGACGTGACAGCTCACTGCCTCTGTCCCTCTATGTCTGTCTCTCTCTGCCTCTCACTGCCCCCTCTGCATCCCCTGCGTCTCTCCCTCTCTCTGTCTCTTGGTGTCTCTGTCTCTGTCTTATCTCTGACTCTGTCTCCCCCTCTCTCCCCATCTCTCTCTCTCTCTCTCTCTCTCACTGCCCTCCCTGCCCCCAAAGCCCCTCTCCCCGCCTCTCTCTGTTTCTCCATCTCTCCCCCCTCTTCCCTAATCTGTGACTTCCTGTATCACCGAGTAAAATTACAAGCCTTTGGGCTAATGAAACAGATCTCCATGTTAACAAGGCGCACAGCAGCCAGGCTGTGCGGGGCCCCGATGCAGACACGGTAAGCTCCCGTCCTTGCGCCCCTCGTGGACCCTCCAGCCCGGTTCCGCCCGGGGTTCTGGTGGCAGCTGAGAAACACCATCCAAGGGCATAAGCGTCCCTGAGCTCCGAGGTGCTTCTCCCATCAGGAGTGGGAGGTGTGGGACACAGGTGGGCTCTCTGTTTCAGGGCGGCAGCCCTAGGCCCCAGTTCCCATGGAAGGACACAGAAGAAGGACTCAAATTTCACCTGCTTTATCGTTTGGAGCAAAGGGAATGTTGATCAGAAGGAACGCAGCCCGGACTTTGGAGGGCATCGGGGCGGCGCAGCCTGGCACGGGGAGGAGGACCCACCTCGCACGAGCGTCCCCCGCGGGTCCACCTGGAACGCGGTGCTCGCCCACAGAGGCGGGAGCAGGGGCGACAGCGTGGACACGCCCACCGGGAACTCGGGGTCCCGCGCCGTCAGTCTCAGCCGCACCGCCACGCTGCCGGCCCGGAGAGACACCACCTGCATCCTCAGCTTCCCTCTTCGGTACAAGTCAGAAAGCGCCGGCGGAAAGGAGCTTGCAACCTGGCCCAGAAGAGGCAACAGTTGCTCAGACGCAGCAGACTTTTCCATCAAAGTCTTCAAAGCCAGTCAGCGGGGCCCCGGGTGTGACACGGGCAGGGTGCACAGAATCCACGTGTCCTCGTCACGACCAAGAGGAGGCGCCCAGCCACCCTCCTCTGGGGACAGCAGAGTTACCCCCCAGCTCACTGCAGCCCTGGGACGGTGGGCCGGGCCTGGTCGGTCTTGGTAAGGACTCGGAGACCACGACAGTCGGACCTCCGTCCTGCAGCCCCAGCTGCACGGCCCGCTCTGGGTGCCCTGGAAACCGGCGCGAAGGTAATGTGTGTGTGAGAGAGACGGCTGGATGGACCGATGGAGAAATCCCGTGGCTCTTCGGAGCTGCCCGCCCCCCCCACCACTGAGCTGTATCCCCAGGAAACACAGGCACAGCCAGGTGATCAGGGCCACCTGTGCCGGAGCAAGGAGACCCAAGCCTCGCCCGCATTCCTCCTACACCATTCCTGTACCCACAGGCAAATTCCTGCTAGAAACAAGGGAGAATTCTCCAGGAAAGTTCAAAAACCAACCCTTCTCTGCCAGTGAACATTGAGAGGCAAACCTCCTTAGGTCCCTCCCCTATCCACACATCCTGCAAGTAGAAGCCCGAACTGCCCTCTTGTTCCAGAATATCTTTCCCAGACGTTTCTGTGATGAACAGCCTTGGGAGAGAGAGAGGATGGCCCCGTCCAGAGCACAGAGCAGATGTGTTCAGCGTCTGATGTGGTAAAGATAACGTCTCTTTCTGGAGCAAAGGCTTCGGCAGGTTTGCGCGGGGGTCCTCAGCTGTGATGCAGATGGACTGCACGTGCGTCACCCACCGGGTTCCCTCTGCGTCGCCCCCGTGGGACTTGGGGGCCAGCAGGGGACCTGGCGCCAACGAGATGCTTGTGCTTCCTGCCGTGCTGTGAGTGAGGGAGTCCTTTGTCTCTGACCCAGGCATCTCGTGTCCTCTGCCAGCACCCATGCAACAGGCTAACTTACTAGCTTGCAAGAAGGGCCGACCCCTAGACCTTTCCCAGTTACTGACAGTTTGGCAAGTCGCTTTTTTCTCCAACTCAGCGTCCCGGGACAGAAGATAGCTGCCACTGGCCTGGTTCTGCCAAGCCCCAGGCTGGTGCCTGCCTTCAGCCCCAGGGAGGAGCGGATGCTTTGATCCCTGGTAAGTGCTTACTCAATGAAGCTGCCCCCAAGAAGGAGGGCAGAGGCCCCAGGTCCCCCAAACAGAAGGTTCGACAGAAACCCCAGCCGAGGGCTTCCCCGGTGGCGCGGTGGTTGGGAGTCCGCCTGCCGATGCAGGGGATACGGGTTCGTGCCCCGGTCCGGGAGGATCCCACGTGCCGCGGAGCGGCTGGACCCGTGAGCCACGGCCGCTGGGCCTGTGCGTCCGGAGCCTGTGCTCCTCAGCGGGAGAGGCCACAGCAGTGAGAGGCCC
>NC_041221.1:12275575-12285063 GCF_002837175.3 Physeter macrocephalus | reverse complement strand
CAACAGTGAGAGGCCCGTGCACCGCAAAAAAAAAAAAAAAAAAAAAAAACCCAGCCGAGCCATCAGGTGGTCCAGCCCATTAGAATCAAAGTTGGTTTGTCCCCAAACCTATTTTAAGTCATGCATAAAAGGGCGCATTTTGAGCAATGACTGTGGGATCTGAGTCTGGCCCCTCCCTAGTCTCACACCCGCACAGGGCGGGGTTTCTGGCTCCGGCTCTCGGAAAGCTCCCCTGCCGGGCTTTACCTCGTGCAGCAGCTGCTGGGAGAAGTTCTGGAACTCGGGGCTCCCGCGGTCCAGCAGCCCCTCTGTCAAGTTGCGGTTTAGGATCCTGACTGTGACTTCGAACACCCGGGCATCTGAGACAGACGATAACACAAATTAGCTGAAATCCGGTGGGCGAGAATCACACGCTTTTCTGTCAATGTTTTCCAATTTCCCCTCCTCTTTGGAGCGGAATTTTTCAGAAAACAGATTGAGGCATGAGTCTTAGTTTGGTAGCCAAATGGGGGGAAATCAGCAGAAGGAATATATATGCCTCTACGCCGGAGTGAAGGAAACTCAGACGTAAACACACACTTTTAGAGCCAAAGCAGGGGAACAAGGTACAAGTGTCACCTGGCTCACACCAGCGAGAACTGGGGTTCAACCAGCCATGTAGGGTACGAAGGCCCCTCCAGCAACTCCTCACCCAGTGTGGCCGCTGCTTTCCTTGGCCTCGATCACAAGCACACGCCCCAGCCAGGCCCCGGACACTCAGGTGACAAGTTCATCCTGATTTCTCTGGGACTTTCCAATGTCCCCACCAAAAGTCCCACCTCTCAAGAGCCTACTCTGTCCCGGACAAAATGATAGGGTTGGTCATCCTGTAAGGGAAGTGTCCTTTTCTTTGGACATAAGTGAAGCTGGAAAAGATTCAAGATGGGACATGAGAGCATGTCTCTCTCTTTACCAAGAATGAAACCCACATCCACAGCAGACCCTGCAGCAAGGATCTAAATTCTAATGCTCTAAAGGCACTCACAGTTTGTCCCACCCTGGTTCTCCACCAGCCCGTGAGCTTCGGGCCGGTGGGGCAGAGTTTATCACCGCCGCAGGCACGCGGCCCCAGAAATGACACCAACGTTGTATAGCGTACATTTCTAGACGGGGGCCCCTCTGAACCTTTTCCCACCTTAGCAAGAGGAACGAGTATCCCTTAGGGCCCGGGATACCCAGGCGCCGGTCCTGCCTACATCGCAGAGCCTCTCGGGAGGTCAGTATCCACCAGTGCTTCGGGAATCCAGACTAACCGTGAGGCCCTGGGTCTCCACTGCTACGATCATCTCTATGGCCTCCAACATAGCAAGCATTTAATAATGTCCAATTAATTAGCTAAGACCTTTCAAGTGAATCGAGCTTCTTAAAAAAAAAAAAAAAAAGCTCTGCAAACATAAGGCATTTTTACAATACAGAGAAGGAATGAGAATCCAGCTGGGGAAGGAATAAGCCGGTAATCAGGAGTCTTATGGAATCTTCCAAAGTATCTACTCTGCATGAGAATATAGGTATTTTTTCCTGAGGGCACAGAGTCCATGCGGTTGGGACGGAGCTGCATCTTCCTGCTGCAGGTCCCAACTGCGAGGAATTTGCCTTGGGATGTTGGTCCCGTCAATTTTCACATCTGAGATGAGCTGGGAGGGGACAGAGGGCGGAAGTGATCTGTGGGGATGGAGCCCCTCACGGTCCCAGTTTCCTCAAAGGGAAAAGAGTGCTCCCCCCCACCCCCGTTTTCTCCGTGGAGCAACTTGAAAATAAAACAAGAAGGTGAGACGGCACCGGTTAGGAAATTAGAGGCTTGTGCAAAGTCAAGGGCTCGAGTTTTTGCATGGCTGGGGTTCTGGGGGCCCTCTGCTCTGGGGGCCTGTTGTGTGTGTTTGCAATTTAGTATGGGTTCAGCCCCCAATCAGTGCATGAAGGGTGTAGGCCTGACCCTCCCTCAGTCATATTCACTGCCACCGTCACTGTCACTGGCGTTATCCCTACCCGTGAGACAGACCGCCCCCCCCAGAGGGTCCTTTTTTTAAAATTTTTATTTTATATTGGAGTGTAGTTGACTAACAATGTTGTGTTAGTTTCAGGTGTACAGCAAAGTGAATCAGTTATACATATACATGTATCTATTCTTTTTCAGATTCTTTTCCCATTTAGGTTATTACAGAGTATTGAGCAGAGTTCCCTATGCTGTACCGTAGGTCCTTGTTGGTTATGTCTTAAATATAGTAGTGTGTTTATGTCAATCCCAGACTCCCAATCTATCCCTCCCCCCAACCCTTCCCCCCCCACCACCATAGCATCTTTCACACAGCGGTTTCTGCCCTCTACCTGCTCTGAACCCCCAGGCTGGGTCTCTCCCCCCCGCTCTGGTCCCCAGACCAGAATGTCTCAGAGCCACACTGTCCCTACGCCCACCTCCACGTCCCGCTGCCAGAGGCCAGCCTAGGAGGGAACTCCCCGGGCCGAACCTGACAGAGGTCTACACCACCAAGGCAGCACCACGGCCAGGCAGAGGGGAGGTGGCGTGATGGGGCCGGGCCAGTGTCTAGGCCACCTGGCAGAGTCACGTGGGTCACGCCAGCTGCCTCCTGGACACTGGAATCCCCCATTCATGCCTACGCTGCGTTTGTTTGGGGCAAAAATTTCTGCAGGGCTCCGATGCAGTGGGCATCGTGTTAGCTTTGCAAGTGCACGGTGTGGGAAATGAGGCATATACTTCGTGAAGATCTTACAGCTGCTCAGCTCTTGGGTTTGGGGAAGTTACACAGACTCAGCCGTGTGGAATTAAGTGTGGCAAAAGGTCCTTGGATGCATGCGAATCGCTACCCTCTTCTGCTTTACTATACTTTGGGCTTCACTCTGTCTGACTGCATGATGCGTCCTTCAAAGCACAGCAAGATGGGATCTTCACAGAGCCCTCATCACCCCAGGTGTCAGAAGAGCCCCCAGTCAGGACGAGACGCGGGGGAGCGAGGGGAACCGTGGCGCTGCTCCGGGACACAGAGCGCGCTCACCGGCCCCCGGGAGAGTTGGGGCCAGGTCGGTGGCGGCCCCTGCCCCGCTCATAGCAAGCACAAGATTGGAATCACCGGGGCCAGCAGCCGAGGCTGGAGAGACAGACTCCCGGGTGACGTGGATTTCAGACGCGTGGCCTTACCGGTCCTGACGGCGGCCGCGGCGCTGGCGTTGGCCCAGCATGCCTGGTAGCTGGTCCTCACCCCATACAGCACTCCGGCCTCCAGCCCGGCCACCTCCAGGCTCGTGCCCCGGGTGCTGGAGTTCCTGAGCAGCTCCTCACCCTGGTAAACCTGCACCTGCAAAGTGCAGTTCTGGGTGGAATTTAAACTCCAAGACACCCGAAAGCTGCTGCTGGTGACATTGCGGACCACGAGGTCCCGGACGGGAGGGCAGTCTGCAAAAGGGCGGAAAGAAGAAGACGCAGAAGACGTCAGAGAGAAGCAACGGAAGCAAAAGTCAACAAGTGGGCCGACATCAGAGTGAAAAGCTTCTGGCCAGCTTGAAACCGTCCACAAAATGAAAAGGCAGCCTGCAAACCGGGGAGAAAAATCTGCAAATCATATATCTGATGAGGGGTTAATATCCAAAATACATGAAAAGCATACAACTCATTAGCAAAAGTAATAACAATAATCATAATCCCATTTTAAAATGGGCCATGGATCTGAATAGACATTTTTCCAGAGAAGACGTACCGATGGCCACCAGGCACGTGAAAAGACGCCCAGCCTCACTAATCATCTGGGAAATGCAAATCAAAACCACACGGAGATAGCATCTCACACCCGCTAGAATGGCTATTGTCAAAAAGACAAGACGTAAGAAACGCTGGAGAGGGTGCGGAGAAAAGGGAACCCTCGGGGGTGCACCGCTGGTGGGAATGTAAATCGGTGCAGCCGCTATTGGAGAACAGTACGGAGGTTCCTCAAGAAATGAAAAATAAAACTACCATATGATCCAGCAATTCCTTTCCTGGTTATTTATATGAAGGAAACTAAATCACTAACTCAGACAGGTACCTGCACCCCATGTCCATTACAGCATTATTTACAATAGCCAAGCCATGAAAACAACCAAGCTGTTTTGGTAGCTGTGGTCATTATGGTGTGTGATGGGCTGAACTGTGTTCCCCTAAAACTCGTGTGTGGGGTCCTAACCCCCAATGCCTCAAAACGTGGCCGTATTTGGAGACAAAGTCATTAGAGAGCTTGTTAAGTTAAAGTGAGGTCATCAGGGTGGCCCTAATCCAACCTGACTCGTGTCCTTATAGAAGAGGAGATGAGGACACAACCAGGCGGAGAGATGACCACGTGAGGACACGGGGAGGAGACGGCCGTCTGCACGCCAAGAGGCCTCTGAAGGCACCAGCCTGCCAACACCTTGCTCTTGGACTTCCAGCCTCTGGGCTGTGAGAGAGTAACTGCCTGTTGTTTAAGCCCCCAGCCTGTGGTGTGTGTTACGGCAGCCTGAGCAGATTAACGCTTGGTGAGATGTTTCTGGGCTACGTTTATAAATACTATCTCAGCACAGATTCAAAGGGCCTGCTCTTCTGAGTCACAAGTACTTGATCATTTGCCCGAGGTCTTCTGCTGGGCTAACTCATCACAAAGCAACGGCCCATGGGGAAGCAGGACTCTGGAGTCAGGCTGAGGTGTCCTGTGTTTTCATAGCGACATTCAGGCTTTGGGGAGTGATACTCAGATATAACACCCAATGTGTATTTTAATGCTCAGATGGAATTAAATGTCTTTTTTGGGGAGAAAAATTCTGGCTTCACAGCAGGCACCTGGCCAATATGAATTATACAAAGCCTAGGGTGGCCCTCAGTCTAGAACACCGTCGTTTTTACAGCAGAATTTGATTTCTATAAGAAACAAGAGATGAGGAGATTTTTTAAAAAATCTTTTGCAAAACCACAGTAAAGAAAAAAGAATTAAAATATATGTGAAGTTTCCAAAGCCCTTCCTGTAAGGATTCACAGGATATGTGCTTTCTAATATTACGAAAAAATTGTCTTTCCGACAAACGTGTACGCCTCCTTTCAGTAAAAATTAAATTGGCACAATTCAACCCATTTCCCTTTTTGCCTTGGCTGTCAAGAGGCTCAGGATCAAGACTGGTGACCCACCCTCATCCCGCAACTCAGCCCTGCTGGGTCCTCCCCGAGCTGCCCTTTAGAAATGGCAGTGCCCTGTGGCTGTGCTCCCCTACCGTGAGCCCCTGCAGGTCCCCGCAAAGCACGGGTATAAACTGGTGGATGCTGGAGAGACAGGTGAGCCCAACCCTCCTTCCATCTAAATTCTTGCAGCTTCCTGAGAACTCCCCTTGCATGCAGAGGTAGCGTGTACTTTGAAGAAGACGGGTTTGTCCTTTTCACTGAATGGTCCAGTATTTTTCTGTGCCTTTGTCTCACAAGTGGTTTTCATTCTTTACGACACTGTCCTTTGTTTCAGCTGAGGACTGGCCAGCAGCTCAGGCCCTGAGACCGTGGGTCTCATCGCCACCTCCCGGCCACCGGGACCATGAAATCAAGACGATCACCTTCTGGGGGTCTAATAACCACATAACTTTTCGGTCTGTCCCCGGGAACGTGTCCCTGAGAAAGTAAGGAAAAGCTACAACTTTTCTAAAAATCTGCTAAAAGCACTGAATGGTCTGATTCACGCAAACCACACAACACCCAACATTCTTCCAATCCCGCAGGTGACCACACGACGCCTGGCAGATAGGACAGTGGGGCTGAGACGGGGCCTGAGGCCTGGGCAGCAGCATCCAGCTCACGACGGGGCTGCAACCCCACGTCCCGGTTGCCATTCAGGCATCACTCGACGTGGAACGGCAAACGAATCCGTATTACGGGCCTGTGTGTGGCCCTTTACAAGCACGTGCTATAGCCAGTGCCTCCAGGCTGAGGGATAGAAAGGGTCCCCTAGGTGTTGGAAAGAACCCCGGGACTGGCGTTTAGGAAGTCTGAGAGGGTATCAGGCTGGCTGGAGACATATTCACTGTTTAAATTAAGACGCCAGAGGGTCCCTAGATCACTGGGCTAAGGAGCCACCAACAGGGTCGTTTCGATGGCTCTGAGACCCTCAGAAGCGTCTGCAGAAGCTGCCGTCCGCCCATGGTTCCTGCAGCTAAGGTGCTGTGGGCATGTGGCCCTCTCATCCATAGAAATAAATCCTCCCTGCAGAGAAGGCTACGGCCGAACATTTGTGTAGCTCTTTCTCCAATTCGTTACCCTGAGACGTTTACAATTGTCCGGATTCAACCGTGTTAGACCAACCACAGTGGCAATTTCATATGGTTTGACATTTATTGAGCACCTATTATGTATCCAGCACAGTGATGGAAACAAGGATGGATTAAGGTCCACAGTGATGCCAGACACACACATGGGACGTCCAAGCCAGCGTGGCCAGTGTCGTAGCAGCAGTGGGGACACGGGGCTGTGGGGACACCCAGGGCGCTGTGGGCACCCCCTCCCACTACATGCACCACGCTGCCAGACAGGCTATCAGTGACACACTTAGAGCTGCCGTCGGCTGAGCGCTGTGGCAGCGGGCATGTCATTCCACACAGCCCTTGTAACAATACCAGGGAATAGGTTCTATCGTACTATGATCCCATTTTACAGAGGACGAAACTGAGGCCTAGAAAAAGGTCAAGTAGGGAGCAAATGGCAAAGCCGTCCAATAACTGATGACAAAGTTCCCATGCTGTACTCCTAAACTATCCCACCACCGGCAATAGACTGGGTGGTGACCTCCAAAGATAGCAGCTCCTAATCCCTGGAACCTGTGAATGTGACCTTATTTGGAAAAAGGGTCTTTGCAGGTGTGACGAAGTTAAGGATCTCAAGAAGAGATTGTCCTGGATTATCCAGGTGGGCCCTAAATGCGATCACAAGAGAGAGTCAGGAGAGTGGACACACACAGAAGAGAAGGACACATGAAGAGGGAGTAGAGAGAGGATTGAAGACGTTGGCCTTGAAGATGGGAGCGATGTGGCCGCAAGCCAAGGGATTCGTGCAGCCCTCAGAAGAAGGGTGAGGCAAAGAAGCGGTCTCCCCTAGAGCCTCCGCCGGGAACCTGGCCCTGCCGACACCTGGACTTGAACCCAGAGATAACGATGGTGGGCTTCTGCCCTCCAGAACTGTGAGAGAATAAACTGCTGTTGCTTTAAACCCCCAAGTTTGTGCTGTTTTTGTTTCACAGGCCCAGGAAATGAATCCACCTACCCACGCTTCTTTAAGTAGTTTTCAAGGCGGCTATTGGTGAGATGGTACAACTTGTTGGAGAGTTCTTTGTGTTGCTGCAAAATCGGCCAGCTTCTGACATACTAAGGCTAAGCCCTCTTCTGGAGGACAGAACTTGAGATACTTTAAACGGGAAATAATCCTTTCCTGACCCTTCCTTCTTCCCTCTGACTTGGATTTCAGTTCATTGGCCACAGGACACTTTCTGTCACTGCCCCTTGGCTTTGCAACGTCCCTCCCTCTGAAAACGTGGCCCCAGAAGATAAACCCAACTCTTGACTGTGCGAGATCCCAGGGTACCACTGCCCTGTGGCCCTCCCCGGGCTACGGTTGTGAAGCTGAATTCAGGAGTCGACATTGATCTGAGTGAAGCACATCAGATTCTCTGTGTCCACGGGTCTGGGCCTTTGCTCCTTCCAGGCAGCCCTGACCTGTGTCTGCTGGGGCAGGAAGGGTGCTGCTGGGGCAGTGGCCTTTCCTGTGCTCTCCCGGGGCAGTCTCCGCTCCTCTTTAACCCCTGGGCCTGTCAGCTGGACACCTGAACCTTGTAAGGGTAGAAACACTGGGCATTTGAGCCAAGATGCTGAGCATTCGGTTGTTGAGAACCTTGATTTCTATAAGAAACAAGAGATGAGGAGATTTTTTAAAAAATCTTTTGCAAACTTGAGCGGCAATCCTTGGCACAGGCAGCCCTGACCTGTGTCTGCTGGGGCAGGAAGGGTGCTGCTGGGGCAGTGGCCTTTCCTGTGCTCTCCCGGGGCAGTCTCCGCTCCTCTTTAACCCCTGGGCCTGTCAGCTGGACACCTGAACCTTGTAAGGGTAGAAACACTGGGCATTTGAGCCAAGATGCTGAGCATTCGGTTGTTGAGAACCTGATTATAGATCAGGTTTGCGAACTTGAGCGGCAATCCTTGGCAGCCTGGTGGACTCTCCAGCGGCAGCCCTGCCCTCACCAAGCGGCCACCCCAGGAGATGGTTCCTTATGGAGCTGAATAGCTCTCAGGCCTCAGCCGGGTAGGGGACCATGTCGGAGGGAGTTAAGATGACCCTTGAACACGATCCCACTCCATCCTAAAAGCAGAACGTGTTCCTGGAACGTGAAGTGCAAACCGGGCAATATTTCTTATGGGTTTTTTTGTGCAAGAATCCAGCTGCCCTGTGTGTCATTAACTGGGTGACTAATTTCACAAGAAAAGCATATGAAATTTGCGCTGTATTTTCCACGGGTCTGTACCTCTAACCCGTTCCAGCAGATAGCTCATTTATTATATTAGCTTCTAAATTTAAAACATGTGCTGTTTCCCTTAGCCATATGCAATTGGAATTCACTCTGTCGGATCGGGAGACGCCGGCTTTGTCTTTTCTGCCCTATTGGAAATGAGGTCGGGGTGGTGCGCCGTCCCTGTTTGTGTTCGGCTGTCAGCGTGGCAGTTTGGCCACGCTCCTCCCTGTGGACGGGGTCTGATGCCTTTTCAGATAACTGAGCAGAGTGTTGTCAATAACTGTATTCCAAACTTCTGTTCACATTGCAGGTCAGGACGCGTCCCCCTGAGGCCACAGCGCGGGAGATCTCGGGTGGTCTGCTAGGATTCTGTGCAAAGCTTTGTGGGCACGTCACGCACAGAGGAGATGCAGCGTTCTAATGGGACCAAGCCCCCAAGGCACGGGAGAGGGGAGTCTGGTTGCAGAGGTGGGGCTGGTAGGTGCATTTTTAAAAATCCGGAGACCTTAGGGATAGCCACCACTCAATCGCCCCTCTCCCCTTAAAGGGAAAAGAACGTGAGGATTAAATCACTAATTTATTCAAGCTCAGTTATAACAATATTCTCCCCAACCACTTCACAAGGCTAGCGAAAGTTGTAGTTTTCAGAGAGGAATGTTGGAGGTGACATAAAAGTCCCCCACGAGGGAAAGAGCTAAGAGCATCGTACCACTGCTGTAGCGTACCACTGTTACTCAAGCACCGAACATCGTAGTCATGAAGACAAGGTTGCTTCCTGGAAACCTTTACATGACCTCATGGGAAGTGAAGAAAGCAAAATACAAAATTGCAAATGTGGCAGGATCTTTAAAAGGTTAAAAAGAAAAAACACCGGAAGGAAACAGGAGAAAATCAAAACAATTCGCCAGGATGCTGAGACTGGGGTGGGGGGTGGGTGGGGGGGGCGGTGGTGGTGAC
>NC_041221.1:12273748-12275347 GCF_002837175.3 Physeter macrocephalus | reverse complement strand
GGGGGGGGGGGGGGGGGGGGGGGGGGCGGTGGTGGTGACTTATCCTCGCACTCCTGTAACAGTGTTTTTAAAGCCATAAATCAGGTTCCAGAAAGAGGAGAGAATTCTAGCGGCCGAAGGGGATAAGGTGTGTCTGCGTCTCAGCTGAGGCTTCCTTAAGGCCCTCCTTCCCCACCTGGAGAGCCCGGTCGCTCACCTTCACAGGTGCCATCCGGCTTCTGGGGGGACGAGGTGGGCGACTCGGGGCGACCGAGGCACTGGTACGAGCCCTCCGTGTTGAGACACCGTCCCCTCCCGGGGCAGGCGTTGAGCTCGTCATAGGAGCATTCGTCGACGTCTGCGGGAGAGGAGAACAGGTGAGAATGCTCGTCAGGGCCATCGGTCCTTCCCATTAACCTCCAGATGTGGGTCACACGAGCTGAGGAGGTGGCTGGGCCGCGGTCCCCGGGGCCTCCTGATGCCCTGCCTTAGAGGCCCCATCGGTCCCGGCCCTCTTCACCGGAGCAGCTGGCCCACGGCTCAAGGCGCACAGCTCCGTGTGCTCGGCGGGGCGCCGTGGCCCGAGCGGGTCGCTTTGGGGCTGTGTTGAGCCTGGAATCACGAGGTCCAGACCACCTCCCCAAGCGCATCTGTCCTGTGGACGGCGGCGTACGGATGGAGAGATAGGGCAGGGCAGCCCCTGGCCTGCAGAAGAGGCCTGGCCCTCTCCTGTCGGGCGGGTGCTCCCGCCCAGAACGGGCAGCCAGGCTTCTCCGCCACCAGGACAGGGCAAGACAAGGCAAGGCCATAGCACCATTTTATCTAAGCCAGACGGAAAAGAGAGGCCCCCGTCACCCACCAAGTACCAACCCCTCTCTTGGCCGCAGTGAGGGGCTATTCATTCCCGACTAATCCTAGCTCATCTGCATGCTGCTTGCCCCTCCCTGTGGATGAGATTGACTGACATACCCGATCACGGAACTGCCTCTGCTTTCTGACAGCGTCCAACCTAGAACAAGCCCCACTTCCTTGCCCCTCCCTCTCCTAAGCCACCCAATCGGAGCTGCAGCCCATAACAGATTCTCTCTGCCACCCTCCCGCGGACATGCCCGCGGTCCCTGCCGCATGCCTTCTCTCTCGCTGCCTCGTGAGATGACCCCTCCTTGTTCACCTGCTGGGGAGTCGAGTCGTAGGGTCTCCAGACGGAAACCTGTCAGAACAGACGAGACAAGCGCTTGGCTTATGGGCGCTGCTCGGTTTGGTTTTCAAGAACGTTTGTAGGGTTGAAGGGAATTAAATGCCATCATTAGAGCTTTCCCTGGGCTCCAGACCCTGGCATCGTTACGTGTGACCTTCAGCGTCATAGAAAGAGCTGCCTCACAAGAGTGGCCGTCCTCCTAAGGATGCAGCAAACTTCAGCTGCCTTCTGTAGCGGGAAGGAAAGTGCTATTGGAGCCCAGCTGTCTGCTCACGGACTGTCCGCGGTTACTTTCATGCCACCTGGCAAAGCTGAGCTGTTGAAACAGGCCATGTGGCCCACAGCCAAACATATTTACTATCTGGCCTTTTTCAGAAAGTTTGCCGAGCCCTGACATGGACAGAAAAAAAAAAAAAAAAAAA
>NC_041221.1:12208944-12272985 GCF_002837175.3 Physeter macrocephalus | reverse complement strand
ATTGCCAAGAAACGCTCCCCAAACCAAATTATAAATCTTTTGGGTTAGAATCGCGTCCCCCCCCCAAAAAAAAATCCCCATGCTGGAGTCCTAACCCCCCAGGACCTCAGAATGTGACCTTATTTGGAGACAGGGCCGTTGCAGATGTAGTTAGTTAAGATGAGCTCATTAGGGTGGGCCTTGGTCCAAGATGACTGGTGTCCTTCCACAAAGAAGACGTTTGGACACAGACAGACACTGGCAGAGGAAACAATGTGAGGACACAGGGGGAAGCTAAGGAGAGGCCTGGAGCGGACCTCTGCTGTGTGGTCTGCTACCGCAGCCCCAGGAAGAGACACCGGTCAACCAGGGTCCCCCCGCCCCTCCCCGCCCTTGTAGCTGGCAACAGAGAATCAGGTCTGGAATTAGGGAACTGGACGTCAAACCACGTCTGATATTTTCTGAAGTTTAATGATCCCTTTTCTCATTTCATATGAATTCTTTTTGTTCCAGTCTAATATCCCGAAATCTCAAGATAGCATATTGATATTTGCCTCGGGAAGCCAGGCAAACAGCGTGAGTACCAGGCAGAAGGGCATCACCGAAGCAGGCTTTGCCAACAAACCCACAGGTCTCCCCTGGGAACCGGAAAGGTGTTTTGGGGGCCCTGGAGCCTGCGCCCTCCTCAGCGGACTTGAAACCCTTCACAGGGGGAGGCAGGTCAGGAAGTCAACACTGGCCTCGCGCAAACCCCTTAGTTAGGGCGCCCAGCACCTGCTGCAGTCAGGAGCCCATGTGGACAGGCTCTCCTGAGGGGAGGAACAAAACCCACACACATGAAGAGACAAAGGGTGACGGGAACAATAACATTCAAAAACCAACAATCACAGCAGCTCAGAACCTACCTGGATCAGCATCGTTTTAAGCTTTTTAATGTACTGTCTAAACCTCACAGCCACTGTCTCAGGTAGGATTATGATTATTCCTGTTTAACGGAGTAGGTATCTAAGGCACAGAGAGGTTAAGTAACTTGCGCAGGGTCACACAGCGGATGAGCGAGTGTTGGGAGTTGAATCCATGCAGTCTGGCTCCAGAGCCATGTTTTTACTGGCCAACTGGGCATCCCCAACCCCCCAGTAAGCTAAGAGAAGACAAAAATCTCTTTTAGCTGGGGCAGTTAAAGAGGCTTCTGGGTCAAGGTGACATTTGGAGGTACCTCTCAAGCCGTTTTACTGGACAACCCAGAGCAAGGGAGGGTGTGTGCCATCTGTTTTGGGCTCACCCGGCCAACTCCGGGTCTGATATCATGACCCAGGGGCCACATCTACGGGACCTGACGGTCAGGAAGGACCAGCCACACAGTGTGAGGGGTCCGGTGCGGAAGGAAAATGTGCAGCCCCTTGTTCAAAAAGTATTAAGCATTTCAAGAGGCAACAGCAGAGCGTTATACAAATGCAGGGCCCTTTCCAGCATGGGGTGACTGCAGGGCACTCACCTGGGAGGCGGCTCCTGAGGTCAGGCCACCACCCTGGGCAGGCGCCGTCAGGGGGTGGTGAACAGCGCCTGCCCCCAGCTGGGCTCCCAGGACCTGGGCGGGCGGGGCGGGGGGGGCAACTCCCAGTGCGTGAAGACGTCCTGCTGGTTGGAAGGCGCTGCCAAGGTGTCAGCAAGCGTGAGCTGTGTCGAGGCTGGGGCTCCCCCCCGGGGGTGGGGTGCGGGCGTTGCCCCTCAGGGGGCCTGTGGCCACGTCACAGCTGGGCACGATTCTGGCCTCTTTTGTGTAGAGCCAGGCCTGCTGCGAAATCCTGTGGGGACAGGCAGCCCCGGGGCAGAGCCATCCAGCCCCAAACATCGACAGCGCCAAGGCAGAGGAGCCCAGTCTGGAGGTCCCCATCTCAGCACCTTCCAGAACTCCTGGGACTTCCCTAAAGCGGGAGCCAGAACTTGGGGATCCGTGAGGGAGGTGCTCAAGGGCACAGCTCTGGGGCCTGGGAAGGCTGCACCCGGGCCTTAAGCAACAGACCCTGAAAAGAGGAGGAGTTGCCTGCGTCACGTCGTGATAGGGTAGGGCTTGCACGCCATGTACCTCAAGACACACCAAACTGCACCCTTCCGAGAGTGCATTTCATTGCACAAAAATCATATCTCTTTCAAGCTGTTTTTAAGTAAGAATCCACATTTGGTTCAGAGTCAGTCAGTTGGGGTCTCTTGTGGAACCCCTCCCGACACCCCACCACCTACCATGGAGTGCAGGAGCCTCATGTGATCCAGGAGCCTGGGGTCCACCTGCTGGAGCTCCGCGAAGTCCATCTTCACCAGGACGGTCACGTTGTACCAGAAACTCTCCAGCTTCCTCTCTGGAGCTGCCCGAGGGCACAGGGGTGAGCCACGGGCCCAGGACAGGCCGGGGCCACAGGAGGCCCCTGGGGAATGGGGTGGCACGCTCCCGTCGCCCTGCCCCCGCTTCTCTTATATTATCTATGATCCTATTCATACCGTAGAATGTATTATTGTACGCAAGGTATACTAGGTAACATGACGTATATTACTTATAACATATATACTATAACGTATACAGTACCATAGTATCATTATATATTATATGTAACATAATATTTACATTATGTATACTATTACTTTATACTATGCGAATAAGATATATATTATACTAATATATCATGTTTTATAACATATCGTATATTGCACGTTATACATATATACAATTTATATGTTTCCCTGGCTCTGAACCTTGACCACCTCTTCTCCTGGGGGCCTGCACTGACTTGTCAGACGGGGCCCTGGGAATGATTTCGGGTCCCCGTGGGGCTGCACAAGCCCTAAAGCTCCCAGCTCTGACACAGCTCAGCTCCCAGCAAGCTCACCGCGAGCTCTGAGAGCCTCCCCAGGCAATCTTGAGAAACTGGGGCCGCCGCTCTTCCAGGAACGTCTAACCCCCTCAGGGCAGCTGTGAGCCCACTTCTCCCCCTGAGGGGTCAGTGGCCGGATTTTGATGAGTGAAACGGGCCCGGGCACAGGCTGCAGGCTCCCCATAAAACCCGGGCTGCTGCTACCAGAAACTCACCCCCCCCACCACCTTCTCCCAGATCAGGCCTCAGCCCTACCTCGGGGAGCAGGGGCCGAGCAGCGGGGGCCCCCCGACGAAGGGCAGCACTTCTGAAGACCGGGACAGTCCGCATCCAGGGTGCATGGCGAGGTAGACGCCTCTGGCCTCACCCCCGGGCAGATCCCGGGTCTGGATGCGAACTCCTCAGACCGACTCAGGGCTGGGGGACAAGTGAGCAGCGATTAGTGCTATTGGCTGTAGGATCCCAGATGGCCTGCGTGGCGCTGTGTCTGGATGCCTCCTGGCACTGGAATCTGCCTGCGGTTCCGAGGCACACCGAGCAGCCCGCTCAAGGGCCACCGCCAGGCCTGGGCAGGGCCTCGCCCTGTCCTGCAGAGCAGCCATCGAGGCCGTTTGCTCTGACTCTAACGTAGCCTGACCGTCTTTCCTGGGAGGAGGGCAGCTTCTCCCAGGAAGCTGGGGGCCCGGGTGACCTGTTCCTCTAGGCCTCAGGAGTCCATGTATAGGGCTCTCTGCCACCCGCGTAGAGGCCCCCTTGCTGCTCTGTGTCCTGACAGCTCACTCACTCACTCACTCATTCAATATTTATTGAGCACCTACTATGTGCCAGACACAAAGCAAGGTGCCCGGGACCCAGCAGCGGGCCCGAGGCAAAGTCCCTGCCTCCGGACACTTAGATGGTGGACAGAGGCCAATAGGCCTGCAAAAGCTCAGACGGCTGAGAGCTGCGGGCAAGAAGGCAGGGCCCAGGGGCAGGTAGGCAGGGGAGGCCACCCTGAACAGGGGTCTCTGCACGGGCCGGGGCACTGGGGGGACAGCCTGCTTGAGACCCGGGAAGTGGGAATGCGCTGGGCCCCCCAAAGGTGAGAAGGAGGCCCCCAGGGCTGGTGAGGGCGCAGTGGGTGAGCAGGTGGGCTGGGCCACGGAAAGACCCCCGCGGTGTTGAGGCGGGTGCCCTGGGGGTTTGGGGCAGGTCCGTGGTGAAGGGGACACTGTGGTGCCCTGCCCAGACTCTCACACTGCTCTGCCAAGCTCTGTTTCCCCACCTCCTAGGGCCCTGAGGTGGCCCTTGGGGGCCGGAGCCACCGCACCCCGTATGCAAAGCCCCGGGTACCTGGGGTTTTACAAACCACCTTCCGGCCCCATGGCCAATGCCGTGAGATCGCCCGCTTCCTCTCCTCCTTCCCTTCCCTGTCCTGCGTCCACAGCTTCCCTGAGGGCCGCCTGACTTGCTCACCCCTGCTGTGCTCTGGCAGCTGCGGTAGACAGCCGCCTGTGAGAGCCTATTGTGATGGTCCAGGCGGGAGCTGGTAGAGGCTGGACCGGGGTGATGGGGGGTGGAAACGGCGGGAAGCCTCAGATCCTGAGTGTCTGTAGCTGGAAATGCCCGCAGGACGTGCTGACAGACAGGACGGGGTGTAAAAGGAAGAGAAGCTTCAAGATGGTGCCAAGGCTTCAGGTCTGGGCATCCGCTTGGCACCATTTCCGGGAGAAGCTGCAGGAAGAAAGGCCTCGGGTGGAGCCGGGATTTGGCCGTGCGGATGTGAAGTTTGGCCCGCTTTCTGGAGGCGCACGTGGAGATGGGGGGCAGCGAGGCCCCGTCTCCTCCCCCTGGTCAACTCCCGGGAGGCCCGCTGAGGTCAGTCAGCGGGGCTGTGGGCTGCACACCTCCAGGGCCAGCGCTCGCTACGTGCCCGGTGGGACGCGGCTCCGGGCAGACGCTGCAGACGTTCAGGCAGGAGCCTGCAGGAGGCAGACGACGGGGGATGTGCAGCCGGATGGGGTGAGGGCTGGCGAAGGCGTGGGCTTCGAAAGCAAAGAGCTTGTAGAGATCTGAGAAAGGCAGGAACTATCTGAGAATCCGGGGGCTCCTAGGGCGACTAGCCGGGAGCCAGGGTGCTGATATTCAGGGGACAGGAAAGCACAGAAGAGGGAGAGAACGGGAACCCGGGGGAAGCGGGTGTGCTGCTCTCTGCAGGGAGGTGGCCAGGGCGCCAGCTGTCGCTGCCGGACACTCACTCGGCGGCTGGGCATCGGGGGCGGCAGGGCTGACACCCCTGCCGGGTCTGTGCAGGCCCGACGGTGGATGGAGCTCAGGGCAGCACGGGATGCAGGAAGCTGGGCAGCCGTGAGCGTCCGGGGGCTGCGGGCAGCAGGGAGGGGGCACAAGGAAGGCAAGACCCCAACATCAGCGTCCGAGGAAGGGCTTGTGTGAGCTCCGGCCACCCACCCGGGGATGAGAGCTCCAGGCCCGACGGGGTGTCACTCAAACCCATCTGCCTCCTGCCCAGATCCACGTAAAGCTCTGTGTCCTACATGACATTTAGAAGTGCCACTCTGGGCTCCCCAAACTCCAGGGAAGTCAGAGAAGGCGTGACAGCCATGCTCTGGAAACGCACCCTCAGAGCTGGGGAGGGCCAGCCCCTTGGGAGGACGCGTGGGGTCGCCAGGTGGAAAGGAAGAGCCGAGGGGCCAGAGTCCTAAAGGTGGTCCTCTGGGGCTCCCCAGAGAGTCTGCAGGATGCTCCACAGCCAGAAAGAAGGTGGCGGCCCCTCCTGCTGGGAACACATCACCAAGGCAGCTGCACTGGCCAAGGAGGAGAAGAGAAAAGACAAAGCTGCTGAAATGCACACAGGGTCCCCGTCAGCTCTCTCCTCGCGGAAGCTGAGCCTGGGCTTGGCGGTCCCCGTCAAGAGCGTTCTCCTCTCCACGCTGTCCTTGGCCCCCTCCTCACTTCCTAGTTGTCCCGGTGGCTATTCCGATGTCTGACGTCCTGGAGAAGCGGCCATGCAGGGACAGCTTTGGGGGCGTGAAGAACAGGCGTGTGGTGCAGCCCGAGAGAGGCTGTTCTGGGATGGAAATGCCGAGAGCCCTGGGGGGCCACCAGCCAAGGGTCCGGGAGCGCTTTGCTTTCTCTCCCATTGTAAAAGCCAACCGCCTCAGTGCTTAAGAAGCATGAGACTAAATGTATCATGGGCTCCTGGGACTGAAAAATGACATTAGGGGAGAAAAAGGGAAATCCAAATAATGGAGTAGAATTAAACAGTAATGCACCCACGTTGGTCCTTATTGGGGAAAATGCTCCCTGCTAATGTAAGAGCTAACATTAGGGGCCCTGGCAGAGGGGTGAAGGGGCACTCTCTCTACTGTCTTTGCAAATCTTTGTCTGGAAATCGAAAACTATTCTCAACCAAGAGGTTTACCTAAATGAAAGGAAAACAGCCACCAGGAAAAACGGACTTCCAAAAAGAGTGACCTGATCACAACAGAAGTGCTTTCGAGTTAAAGTTCGTCTTAATATGGAGGCTGCTGGGAGTCCCCCTCCATCCCTCAGGGCTGGCCGGCTTACGGAGAGCCAGCGAGAACAGTAAACAGTTCCAACTTGGTAGAAAGGCAAAAATCCTCTTCTTCCCCAACTCGACACAAACAATGACCCAGGACTGCCCAGCGCCTGGCAACCCCAGGTGAGTCACGGTTCAATGAGATAAGGCGGTGATTTCTGTCTGAGCCACAGCCCTGAGGACTCTCTAGGGCTGGGCAATCGGATCCGCTCTGGAATAATCAGATAATAATCCTTCCTCGGAATTCTCTTTCCTCAGAGGGGCCCTGGCCACCAGCCTGGGAGAAGGGAAGTTTGGGGTAGGCCCCGGGTCCAGCGGGCTCCTGGGCTTGCCGTGCAGATGAGCGTGCGGAGGACACGGGCCGTGCGGGAACCGGGGCATCGCTGCAGGTGGCGAGTGTCCACCGAGATGCTCAGCTCTGCTCTGAGGAATCCGTCCTGACTAAATATTCCAACTTTTGTGCAGCAGCGTCTGCACCAGATGATACCCATCGCAGCGTTATTTATAAGAACCAAAAATTGGAGACCGCTAGATGTTAAGCGGTAGGAGACTGCTTGGTGCGGATCCATCCCTGTGAAGCAGTCCCTTGCGGGCATTAAATCACGCCGGAGAACACGATTTATTGACTCGGAAGGTGTTCCGGGTAAATTGCCAAGGGGTACAAGTGTGCTACAAAACATCTCCAACAGGGTGACCACCCTTCTGTAAAAGGTCTGCCCTGAATGAAACTAGAAGAAAATGTTAACAGTGGTTATTGTTGCGGGAGGTGGGTTTTTGGGGGGGGGCGGGGGGGGCAGACTTATGGGCATTTTCCGTTTTCTTTGTTTCCAAATTTTCTACGTTGCTTGTGTATTCGTTTTTGTATTGGAAAAATACACTTAACTAAAATCATATATGACTTATCATGGCCTTCCAAATGTGGGACTTAAAAAAATTGAAAAAGTCATCGAGACTGAAAAAAAATCACGTGTTCTCGTAATGCTCTTCCCTTTTTTGGGTTCTTGACTGTTGAGCGGAGGAGAGAGAAGAAAGGAAAGCTGAGGTTTCACTGCTGCCGGGGGTGAGGCCGCTGAGCTGAGGAGGTTGCTGAGACGTAAGAAACCCCACCCCCGGGCGGCCCGGAGGCGAGTGCCTTCTGCCTGACTCCCCTCCCCAGGTGCCCAGGCTGGCTGCCACATCCAGGCTGTGGCCCCAGGCTCCTCTGTGCCAATCAACCAGTGGGTCTCAGCGCATCACTTGCAGGGACCTCTCACTTCTGGTTCCAAAGAGCCAGGCCGTCATGAGGCACCTCTGCACCAGCTTTGATCCGAGGAGCCAGGCAGGTGCGGAGAAAGCTGAGCTGCCGGTGCCCGTGGTGCAAATACTTCCCAGCGGGCACTTTCTAGCTGCCCACGTGGAGTCCCTGAGCTCGGAGGTGGGGGGAGACCGAGGCTCACTGGGGGCCTCCCAAGCCGCAGGAACAAGCGCTGCAGCCCCCCGTGCCCTCCCCGGCGGTCACAGGGCAGCCCGGCAGCAGCTGCAGTGCCAAGCGGGGACCTCCCCGAGCAGGTGTCCTGTGGGCCGTGGGCCTCGACGTTCCTCCTCACTGAGCCCCTCCCACGCGCGCCAGAGCCCCTTCCTCAAACGTTGCCAACGTTTGCCCCCGAATCCGACGGGGGTCCAGGTCTGTGCCATCCTGGTCAAGTCACCCGCCTCCCCAGGTCTGTGTCCCCGTCTGCTCCCGTCCGGTAGCGACCAGGAATCTCCCGCTGGCCTTTACAGGCCCCTTTTCCTCTCTCTTCTCCTTCCTTCTGGGATCCTGCCGGCGTCCTCTCCACGCTGCTTCCAGAGTGACCCTTCCAGGGCCCGGGGGGGACTGTGGACCTCACCCCACCCCAATTCAGCCCCCTCTGCTGGGCCTGGGGGCCTTCAGGGTGAGCCCTCCTCCCCTCGCCCCCGGCGCCTCCCACCCCATCCCCCCGCCCAACATCGGCCGCCCCATGACCTGCGCTTCCCCAGAGCAGATCTGCCCACGGGACTCTGGCTGGAATGTTCTGGGCCTCTCCTGCCTGGCGAGCTCCTATTTAAAGGCGCGAACACTTTAAAAGAGTGGCTGAGTCCCACGGGAGGCTGGTTCGCTGGGAAGCAAGAGGAGCTTTGCTTCCCTGCTTCCAGAAGGCAGGTGCCTCCCGCCTTCTCCCCCGGGGGAGGGCAGCAGGCCGCACAGAAAGGTGACCGCTCGGGCTGGGCGGGGCTGGGGGGGCTCAGCCTCTCCTGGGGGCCCCTCCGGCCCTCTAGACCTGTGACCTCACCAGCCCCACGACAGACCGACAGCAGGTGGGGAGAGTGTGGCCTCTGCGGGGGGAGGCGGGCGGGCTAGGGCGGCCCCCTCCTTCTACCGACATCTGATGCTCCGAACCGAGTGCCGTGCGCCCCGCCTGAGGCCTCCCCGACCCGGGACCCCCAGCCCCAGAAGGGCGCGCTCCCAGGGCAGGGGCAGCTCCGGCTGTGCATATGGGGCCCGTGGAGACAGGGACGGCAGACAGGGAGCCGTGGTCACCACGGGAAGGGACTCCTCAGACCCAGCACCGCCCCTGCAAGTGTCCCTTCAGGGAGCCAGCGGGAATACACAGCAGGCACCCAGCCGCGGACCTGAGGCCAGCTGGCCCTTCCTGGTTTTTATCGGCGGTGGCGGCGCTGGTGGCCGTGGTGTCGTTTTAACACTCCCAGAAGAGGTGTATTCCTGTGACCTGCTCAACCCTGAGCTGCCCGGTCATCTCTGGGCCTGGCCCTCTGAGCCGCGTGAGGGCACATGTCAGCCATCCCGTGCTCCGCAGGCTTTGGAGGCTGGGGGAGGATGCGCTCAGGATAACTGCAGGCCCAGCCCGTCTGCAGGGTCTGAGGGACCCAAGACTCTACATCTCATAGCCCCTAGGGCTGGGGGGCTGGCACCCCCGGTGCGCGGTGTCCACGCCCTAGCCTGCGGCTGTCCTGCTGCCCGGGGGATGGACGGGTCACGGGAGCCGCTCCCACACCCCGCGAGCTGGTGCTTTCTGCGCTTTGGAGGCGGCAGCCTCACGGCTCAGGGCGCCCTATTGCCACCCCTCCCCCTTCCCCCCGCCCACGGGGGTGGGTGTGGCGGGCCTCCTGCCTGTTCAGAAACTCAGCTCTGAAACTGATTCAAACGATCACCACCACCCCCCACGCGCATTCACACATGCACACGCCTGCACCCTTGCCCCCGGAAGAGGCCTTCTGGAAAGTTCCCTCCGTGTCGAGAGGCTGAGCCCTGAACGCCACACAGCCCCATCCGCCCGGCCTCAGACGAGCCTGGGACAGCCTCAGCAGTGCTGGTCGCCGCCCCAAGCGTCTTTTGAACCACACAGAGGGAGTAAGAGGCCTTGGCGGCCTCCGGACAGTTGGGTGGGCCCCAGGGGACCCTTTCCATCTCTTTCACAGATTGGGGTTCAGACTAGGGTTTCACAGCCTTTAGAATGAAAAGGCTGGCTGCCAGTATGGGAGAGATTGCAGTACTGGTTCTCAAGCTCAGCTGCCTGTTAGAATTGCTGGGGGAGCTTTAAGAAATATCCCAGGGCCCAAGCTACGCCCCAGAATGAATCCATCAGAGTGTCTGAAGGGGGACCCAGGCATCATCGTTTTTAAAGCTGCCCCGGGGACTTCGGTGTGCAGCCAGGTCTGAGAGCCACCACCCAGAACAGAGGTTCCCAGAGAGGGGCTCGGGCCAGTAGCGCCGCCATCACCTGGGAGCTTGTACTTCACCCCTGCCCCACTGGACCTGAAATCCGGGGTGAGCCAGTGACCGGGGCTTCGGCTGGCCCTCTGGATGACCCTGATGCACCCTTGAGGCTGGGCACCAGCGTTCTAGCCAGTTCAGGGCCGGGGGCGTGAACGGTGACTATCCCGGGACGGGGCAGGACTCACGCAGGACGCAGTAGAGGCCCAGCTGCTGGTAGCCCTCGCAGCAGTCAGTCACGTTCCTCCGCTTAGGAACCTCCACCACCAGGTACTGGGTCCGGTAGACGGTCTTGGGGCAGCGCCGCCAGGGGACCCACCAGCCGCAGGGAACGTAGGTCAGGCGGGATGTGTGCACGGCCTCCACGCTCTGGACATTCTGGCTCACGCTGTAGTTGCACAGCTGGTAGCTCAGCAGGGAGAGGCCTTTTTCTACGAGGGAGGGAGGAGGATGGAGAAACAAGAGGGTAAAATGCCAGAATCAAGCCAATTTGAGGGCTTCTCTGCAAGTCCTCTGCTTCTGCAAGAGCAGGTGAAACGAGACGCCCGCACACGGCCGACCCCTTGAGATCTGCCCACCGGCCCGTATCCGAGAAGGCGATACAGTAGCATAGACTCAAGGGATGCAGCATGACACCTGCTCGCTGAGCCATCCTCCTCCACAGAGCAGGAGATGCTACCCCAGCCCGACCCCTGCTCCCCGCACCCCGGGGTCTGACGGTACTCTGAAGGGGACACAGAGAAACCAAGCTTCTGGGGCTCACGACCTGGGCTCTGCTGCGTGTTCTCTGACTCTGCGGGCTGGAGAGCCCTGCGCATACCTCGTATCTCCACAATAAGGGCTGTCACGTGCGACGTGAATACACAGCGGTTCCCTCAGTGAATACATAGTGAAGGCCCACTAAATGCTGGGCACGCTGGCAGTGACACCCCTTTTTGGAATGAGATGAAAGATAAACACACGAGTCAAATACACGTGAGAAGTTCATAGATGGTAAAGTTCAGTCTGACCGTTGCTGTGGTCAGCGGGAGATGAGGGCACAGTGCCGAGGTGGGACATCCAGCTGGCCTTTTCAGGCCCTAGGTGTCCCTCACCTGGGGCCTGGTTCCTGGGCACAGGTGTCCATGGCCTTTATCAGCGTTATCACTCGGTTCTCGAGACCCCACATCACCTACTACCTTCATCAGCCTCAGACCCCTATGTCGTGGACCACCTGCCACGGGGTCCTGGGGTGTCCCATCTGCCCGGGGAGCCTCTATTGCCTCATAGAGCAGGGACCGTTTGAGGGCTGAAATATGCCCCACCCCAAATTCATAAGTTGAAGTTCTAAACCCCAGTACCGCCGAATGTGACTCTACTTGGAAAAGGGGGTTTTGCAGACATAATTAGTTAAGGTGAGGTGATATTGGTGTAGCGCGGCCCCTGACGCAGTATGGCTGGCATCCGTATAAGAGGGAAAATTTGGACACAGACAGGAATGCACACAGGGAGATGCAATAGGAGACGAAGGCAGACATCAAGGTGATGCATCTCCAAGCCAGGGGTCACTAAAATCGGCAGCAACCCAAACCACCCGAAGCTGGGGACAGGTGTGTCGGGGACAGACTCTCCCTCCCAGCCTCAGGAGGAACCGACCCTGCCAACACCTTGACCTTGAACCTCTGGCCTCCAGACTGTGAAGAAATAACTCTCTACCACTAAGCCCCCCGGTCCGTGGGGCTTTGCCGAGGCAGCCCCAGGGAACTGACAGGAGGGCCGTGGGGTGCCTCCCACGTCTGCGGCCAGCGTGGGACTTGCTGCGTTCCTGGGCTGTCAGTGAAGGATGAATGAATGCTTTGAATGCGATTCACGTTTTCAGATACTCAAGCTCTGAGCTCTAAGCTTTACGAGACCGTACAGCCGCTGGGTAGGGGCTCCGTGTTGCAGTGTAAACCCTTCACTGAGAAGGTGGGTTTCTGGGGTGCAACGCAGAGGGGGCAGGAGACATCATCTTCATCCCCACCCCCAGGGCAGCACCCCTGAAGATCTCCACCTTTGGCCTCAGGGTCGCCCACAAGCATGCAGAAAGAAAGCGAGACTTGGGGGCCGGTGACCCCCAGGAAGAAATGGGGCCAAGCCAGCCCTCACGCCCAGGCTGCTGGGAGAGCCTGCAGCCTTACTCTGGGCAGAATGGGGTGCCGAAACCCACCGCCCCAGAGCAAGCCCACTCCCAGGCCACGGGGTGGCCTCCCCTGGGGTGGCAGGGCCTCTGGGAGTAGACCCGACCTGTATGCACCAAAGGGCGGGTCCCAGGAAGCTTTGGGAGGGAACAAGAGGCCCCTGGCTGGGTGGGGTAGGGCGGGAGAAGGCGGCTTCCGAGGCCAGAGCTTAGAGGTGGCTAGGATGAGGGGCTGGAGAAGAGGCCACAGCGCAACGCGGTCGCTAGTCGAGCGATGGCGCCGTGCATGTGCTCGCGAGAACACGCACGCGGGCGGCCCCCCTCGCGCACGCGCACGCGCACACGCTCCTCCTGCCAAGCGAAACTGCGCCTGGGTCTGCGCACGCGCACGCGCACGCGCTCCTCCTGCCAAGCGAAACTGCGCCTGGGTCTCCGTGTTTCGTTTTTCACCTTCTGTTAGAGGCCACCGAGTCCTCCCCAGGCCTGGCTTCTTGGCAGAGCTCGCAGTAGGAGCCTCTCAGCAGATGCTGCTGTTCAACAAATCCTTTCAGGAGCACAGGAGACAGGGGCCCTGGGCTCTAATCCCAGAGGTAGAAACGCTTAATGCTCCGCTGGGTTCTGGGGTCAGAACTGCATTCACACCAGCTTCACGAATACCAGCCGTGTGATTCTGAGCACGTTTCATGCCCTCTCGGTGCCCCAGCCTTGTCATTTGTGGAATCATAGCTGTGCCTGAGGTTGTAGGAGAATTACATGAAATCACGCCTGTACCGGGGCATGTGGTACCTGGGAGCAGACAGACGTGCAGCCCTGACGGACCACCTCGTGCTCCTGCCGGGATCCTCCCGCACGTGAAATGCCTCCTAAGACCTCCTCCGGCTTCCAGACACCCCATTCCTTCTGTCACTGGGCTGCATGGTTTGCATAATACTCATTCCAAAGGAAATATCAAGTTTGTTTTTTTTAATCACAATTCATTAAAAAAAAAAAAAATCACAGAATCCTGCCCCATGGGTGAAAAATGTTTAAACTAATACAAAACTGAAGTCGAGGGCTTCCCCGGTGGCGCAGTGGTTGGGAGCCCGCCTGCCGATGCAGGGGACGCGGGTTCGTGCCCCGGTCCGGGAGGATCCCGCGTGCCGCAGGGCAGCTGGGCCCGTGAGCCGTGGCCGCTGAGCCTGCGCGTCCGGAGCCTGTGCTCCGCAACGGGAGAGGCCACAGCAGTGAGAGGCCCGCGTACCACACACACACACACACACACACGCACGCACACGCACACACACACACACACACAAACAACTGAAGTCGATGGTAGAAACAGAATGGCTCTGTTTGAATTCCCAACGGAATAAGATGGATTTCTAGAGGAAAATGGTGTAAAAGTTTGCAATCTCAATTCTCTGAAATCTCTGTTTTTTGCAGCTGACACGTGTCTCTCAGAGGCCTTGGACCTGGGCTTGGTCCCTCGCAACCCCAGGGGCCACTCGCATGCTCACTTGCTGCGGAAACGGGGCTGGCAGAGCCCAAGGTGAGCGGGAAGCCCCACTCCGTGATCCCCCCTCTCTGGCGGGCAAAGGAGGTCTGAGCCAGGGTCAAAGGCAGGGGTAGCCCTGGTGGAAATCTTGCCCTCGGCCGGCTCTGTGGCCCTGGCCACTCCGGGTCTCTCTCTCCTTATCTGCAAGTTGAAGACTAATGGGCCGTGGTTCCAGAGGGTTCGATTCTGACACTCCAGGAATGTGTTACTCTCAGCGTGGCCAGCGGGCCTGTAACATCTGTACTCCCGGCAGAAATGCAGAGTTCCGGGCCCGTCCCAGACCCACTGACTCAGAATCCACACTTGAACCCCACCAAGCCCCAGGTGGTTCGGAAGCATATGCCCACCACTTCTTTTGTGGTTATGAAAAAGTATGGCCAAGAAGGGACAGACCCTACCTCTCAAAGCAGGTGCATCTTTGCCTGCTCATCTCTCGGCAGGGCTGCCGTCTTCAAGGCGCCCGCTCCCAGGGAGCCCATCGCCCCTCCGGCATCCCCGCACAGAGCCCAGACCCCTCACCTGTGAAGCCACTGGCCTGGCTCGGGCCCACGGCGGTGACCAGAGCCAGCAGCGCCAGCACAAGGGTCCTGAGCATGGTCGGGCGGTGGCAGTGGCTCTGGCCTCTCCCAAGCGGCAGCACAGAGGGGCCTGGGCCACCTGGACCCAGAGAAAGGGCCCTTCCCTTCCCCACGCCGCCGACAGTGGTAGTGGCTTCAGAGGGTGTGCTCGCCGGAGCGTTCCCTTATGCCTGCTCGTAAACAGCCGCCACTGCCGCAGCCGTGTCCCTCGGGGCACCTGCGTGTCACAGCCCATTCTCCTTCCAGGCAGATGGCATCTTTCAGGAAAGGTGAGTACCCAACTGCCAGGCTGCATCTCTGGGTCCCATCTCGTTGTTACGCAGAAAACACATTTCAGACCCGAATCTGACTCCCTCCGTCAAGTCCAAAGTATTCTCTTACCTTATCGTCCCAAACTGGCAGGAGAAAACAGCAGCAAATCAAAGTGGTACATCAGATTCAGAAAAGCATCCTTCACACAATTGGACAAAACAGATCAAAAGCCATAAAAATGTTCCGATGACCCAGTGATCCCTTCCTGAGGCTTGGTCTGAGGGCCACGAAGCTGCAGTCTCAGAGATGTTCATTACTTGCCAGAATTTAAACCGACAAAGCGTGGAAGTGAGCCTTCGGGGAGGAGGGGAGAGTAAGTTGTTATAGAGCATCTGGATGTAGCATCACCCAGATGTGCTCCCCATGAAGGCGTTTAGCGGCGTGGAAACGGCACCTCATCGTGTGAAATCAAAACAGCACCTCATACAGTTCTGTCCCCAAAAAGACAACAACTCTATGATTCTATAAAATTGGGCCCAACCCAGAAAGGACCAGAGGACTAAAACACGGTGAGGAATGACAGAATGATAGCTGATTTATGTTTTATTTCCATAACCATCGTGTGTTGTGTGAACTGGACTTTTAAATTTCGTATCAAATACTTCCTAGTTGATGACACGTCCTTATTCCTCTGTTGGGCTGTCTTTCATTGTTTGGTACAATTTTTAACATTAGACTAGGCACAATTATTAACATTAGATGAAGGTCTCATTAGTTCTACTGAGAAAACTTTCAAGTAGGGTAACAAAGATCCATCCTGGCTACATGTTTCAGAAGGATAATTCCCTTGTGTTCAAAATACAAAACAGTTCTGCCAGAAGGGCTCTTCTAGCCTAACTCCCAAAGGACATCAGTATGTCTTTTATTCTCAGGAGATTAATTTCTGAGATGATTAACTGCTGCATTTGCCTGGTTAATGACTAGATCACAGATGCCAGGACAAGAAGACCAAAAAAAAGGAGTTGGAAATAATCACGCAGCTAAGGGGCTTAGTGCAAGTCTCCTGGGAGACAGTACCCTTTACAGAAAAACAGTACTACAGGATTGACTCATAAACTCTGCTGTTGTAAAGGAGGTTAAAAAAAAAAAAAGTGTCAATAAGAAAAGAAAACATGTTAAAGCTATAATATAATATTCAAAAAAATAAAATTTAACTAGTTCTAACAGAATAAATCGGAAAAGTATTATAATTAAGGGAAATATGAACATTTAAAATGTGAGATGAATCTGTATTACAGTATGCTATCATCTCTTAGAGCTTTTGCTACTATAACATATGAGCACTTCTATAAAATATGAAGGTGGAATCAAAGATAATGTTATATTTTAAAACTCAAAATTGGCCCTGTGCACGCACCATTTTTTCTCATCTTCAGAAACACCCTGCGAAGTAGGACCCTTATCCCCGTGGTACAGATAAAGAAACAGAGGGTCTGAGGGGCCACACAGCCAGTGAGTGGGATTCAGCCCTGAAGCCCACATTCTCCACAGTCCACTCCACTCGCTGTCTGGCCACAGCTCCAAGAGAAGGGAGCAAAGTCAAGACATTTTACCAGCTGGGCGCTTCCTGCTATCTGGAAAGTGTCCATAAGATGCTGTCACGTCATGCTTTCTCTTTATATCGAAACTCATATGATTTAAAAAAATAAACCCTCAAAATCGGCAGCCTATTCCTAGCTCTGTCCTCTCTCACCCTCCCGTTCGTATCCTACGGGCATAGAAAGGGTAAGCGTGCTGGTTGTTTCTAGTTCATCCGCAGCGAGGTGTTTCCCTCCAGCGTATTTTTTCTGCATGGAGGCCACAGGGGTTTTCCACATTTGACTTTTCCTTGCAAATGTTTTGAGGAGAAATAACCATCCACTCTAACCAGCGGCGAGACGGATGTCCCTTCAGGACGTCATGTCTGGGTGTGTCTGGTCACGGGTCCATCCAGCAAAGAGCCCCCGGGTCCCTCTTTTGGGGCAGAAAATCCAGCATCTTGCCTACACCGTGTCCAAGAACTGGGGAACTGGGGGAAGCCAGCAGGGTGCCAGGCTAGACCTAAAGGTACACACACGCTCATTCACACTCATAAACTCACACTGATGTGTGCAGACACATTCACACTCACACTTATATGTATACACACGTACAGGCACACGCACACACACGGCTGCAGTCACATGTGCGCGCTCACACACCTACGCACAATCGCTCACACACATCTACACTCTCACACGCACACGTGAATGTATCCGTGAACTCACACGTGTGTGTGTAGACAGACTCACAACACTTGCAGGCTTGCACAATCAGATGCTCACCTGTGCATGTGTACGTACAGACACACACCTCTGCACGCTCACACACACGCACAAAACACGCAGGGTGAGGTTGAGCTCCCAGACCCCGGAACCGGCGTCTCCGCGGACCCGACCTACGCTCTCTGCCGTTGGGGACAGAGTCTGGGCCAATCTCTGCCCACTTCCTCCTCTGGAAGAGGACGAGATTGAATTAGGTGACCTCCAAAGCGCCTTTCTCATCTCTGGTTCTGAGTTCTGTGGTCCTATGAACAGTGGTTCAACAGACTCCACTACAAAATCACATCTGTCGTTACCCTGCGGGCCGAGATGTATACGTGCCCAGCGCCATCGTGGGATGTGGCATTGTGTCCCCAGGGACAGACGTGCCGGGCCGTTGCGGGGCTCCAGATATTGTCTGGGCAGGGACGGCACGGGCAGCCTTGCTCACAGCCTGCTGCCTGGAAGCCTGCTCCAAGCGCAGCCCTGGCGACCACCATCCAAGAGGGGCGTGCGGGAGGGGCCGTGCGGGGCCTGCCTTACCTGGCCCGGGGTGGGGGGCAGGGGAGGGTGCACAGGAGAGGCTCGGGTGGCGGAGGTGTGGGGATGGAGGTGAGAACTGCCGTGGGGCACAGGGGAACTGGGGGGCTCTGGACGGGGACAGCGTGGAGTCTGGAGACTACTCTGCTCGTTGCCAGTTGGTGAGGCCATGCTGGAGGTGGGGAGGCGCCCCCCGTCTCTAAGGGGTTATTGCCAGGGACACTAGCCATGATGGATGGCCACGATGAAGTTGTAAAAATGTGGCATTTGGAAGACACCCTAAGCAACCTGGCCCGGCTTCTGACCCAGTGCTGGCTGCCCTCTGTCACACCGATTACCTAAAGCCATGTTTCCCGGGGCGCGGTGAGGACCACCCACATCCGAATCCTGCGGACGGGCTTAATGCAAGTGCAGGCGCCTCCTAGCCTCGCCCCAAACTTCTCAGGCTGTTCGGGGTGGTTCCCAAGGGCTCAGGTCCCTCAGGGGCACGCAAAAGCTTGAGCACGTTCTGCTCCCACCGGCTGCCTCTAAACGGACATCCAGCTTTAACTGCAGCACCTGGAGGCAGGCGTGCTGCACCCTCTGCTTTGGGCAAAGCCACCACTGAGGCGGAGGGAAGGAACAAGCAAGTGGCAGGTGGGGTGACGTCCCCGGTGGCTGCCTCACTGCCCCTCCTCAGAGGGGTCAATTCCGGTGGCTTTCACCCCTGTCTGCCCTAGGGATGGAGTAACCAACCGTCCTGGTTTGCCGGGGTTGAGGTGCTTCTCAGGATGTGGGACGTTCACTGAGAACCCCAGGAAAGTCCCGTGAAAACCAGGATGAGTTTGTCAGCTACTGGGATTCTCATTAAGAAATACCAGTCCCCACCCTAGCTGAGGAAAGAGCTTCGGACCTCTGGGGGAGGGGCAGGACCCTCCCTCTTTCTTTAAGGCACCTGGTGCGGAGGGGAGCGTTCAAGGGGCAGCAAGGTGGACAACCTCTTGTCCAGTCCGGACCCAGCGTGGTTTGCCAACGAGGAAACGGAAGTGAGATGCCCTTGGACAAGGTGACCACGTGTAATGGGCTGAATGGTATGTCAAAAGATATGTCCAAGTCCTAAACCCCGGTCCCTGTGAATTTGACTTTATCTGGAAATAGAGTCTTTGCAGATGTAACCAAGACAGAGACTGGAGTGATGCGTCCACAAGCTGAGGGACGCCAAGCGTTGGCGGCCACACCAGAAACTGGAAGAGACAAGGAAGGAGTCTCCATCTGAGCCTCCAGAAGGAACCATGCAGCTGACACCTTGGTTTCAGACTTCTGGCCTCCAGGACTGTGAGAAAATAATGTTCCGTTGTTGTAGGGTGCCCCAGTCCGCCCAGGACACTCACCCACCAGCGGCGTAGCCTCACCCACCTTTCCTTGGAACCCCCAGCTGGCACTCTTCCCTCCACCCCCCGCCCTTTGCCCACCTCCCCTCTTCTTCACCCCCACGAGCCCCACCCCTCTTCCAGCAGAGTTTATTTGGGGTGAACAATGAGAGACATTTGATACACGTGGGGTCTGTGAGCGACAGGTACATTCATTCTCTCAGGAAGTGTAGGCATCAACCTAAAATAACACAGCCGGGTTCTGTGCCTTCCAGCCATGGGGGCTTTCTGCAGCTTCGGGAAATGTCTCCAGAGGTGACTGATAAGTCTCATCCCCGGGCATTTCCCACTGACAGCCCAGCCCACAGTCTTGCTCTGCCAGCCGTGATCAAATGGGTCTATAACGCCTTCATCCCACTAGGAAAGCACCTTTTCCATCCTCTGGTGCAAGGGAGCTGTGCACGGGCTTGGGCTGTATCGTCTCAGCCACATCCGGGTGATTCCCCTGCAGGGACGACTCACTAGCGGCCCACACTTTGTTGTCCACACTCGGCACTGGCCCTGCCTGGTTTCTCTGCAAACCTTCCCTCACTTTCACTTGGAAATTCTCTCACATTGTCTGTTTCTCGTACTGCCTACAGTGAGTGGTTTTCAGAGAGTGCTGTTTTCATCCTGAGGCCTTTATCCTGCTGGATAGTCCTGGGATTCAGCACTGGGGCCTTAGCAGAGCTGCATCAGAACACCCAGCACCCAGCATCAGGGCATCCAGGGCCCCAGCCCAGACCTAGCCCTCTCTGCCTCTCTGCCTGTCACGGCCTCAGCCAGTAGTACACGACAGCATTTCTCTTTGTGCTTCACTAGGAAAAGGGAGATTTGTCCTGAAAAAGCTGGTGTGCATGTTGTGGACTGAATGACTGTCTCCTCAAAATTCACAGGTTGAAGCCCACTGTGGCTCTATCTGAAGGAAGGGAGTATATAATTAAGGTTAAATGAGGTCGAAAGGATGGGGCCCTGATCTGATAGGGTTAGCGCCATTATCAGAGGAGACCCCAGAGCCCTCTCCTTCTCTCTCTTTCTGCCACGCAAGGACACAGCGAGAAGGGAGCAGTCTCCAAGCTAAGAAGAGCCCTCACCAGGCACCTACCCTGCTGGACCCTGATGGTGGACTTCCGGCCTCCAGAACTGTGAGAAAGTAAATGTGTGATGTTTAAGTCAAGCAGTCTGTGGTCCTAGCTGACTAAGTGCATCAAGAAGCCAGCAACAGTGTTGTTGACGGTAGCCGCCCAGCACTATGGGTCTTGCTGGTTTTCTGAGACGAGGTCAGGGATGAGCTCAGAGCCTCTTGGGGGAAGAGAAAGCCCCCAAGATCACAGCCTGAGGGGCCTCACTAGGAGCCTTGGGTGGGATTTTGCCTGCAGACAAGTGGAAACAAGAGGACACGAGAAGGGGTTGCCTGGCCTCCGAGCGAGCAAGGCGGGTCCGCGTCACAACCAAGAGCCAGCCGTTTCCCAGGTGACAGAGGGAGCTGCTGGGGACACGTGCGGGGCCAGAGCCCAGGAGAAAGCGCCCTTGCTGCTCTTGCTTCCACGGGCATGTCCAGCCCTGACGGTTTGATTCTGAAACAGCTCCAAGGAGGGGCAGGAAGCAGGAAGTGAGAAAGGAGGAGGGGAGGCTTTGATACTGAGAATTCACATTTGAGAAGAATCAAACATACAAGAAAGGAGAGGAAGAGAGAGAGAGCTTTGCCTGCACAGATCAGACTCCTCTGGGATGTCCGTCCTTTTCATCCGCAAGCTGTTTGCAATCAGCTCTCTGCCTGTCCGTCCATTCATTCCACCCACGTCCCCGTGGTGCCTTCCAGGGCCACCTGGGGACTCAGCAGTGGACAGGGCTGACCCGGACCCAGAAAGCCCTCAAGTCTGCTGTGGGTTAAATCGCGTCCCCAAAAAGTGTATGTTCAAGCCCTACCCCCCGTACGTGGGAAAAGAGGTCTTTGCAGTTGTAATTTAGTTATGATGAGGTTATCCTGGCTTAGGGTGGGCCCTAAATCCCATATGCTCGGTGTCTTCCGAGGAGGGAAATTTGGATACAGACTCACAGAGGCCGTGTGATGACGGAGACCGAGGTTGGGGGCAGCTGCAGGTCAAGGGACGCTGGGGACCGCTGGCCCCCGCAGAAGGGGACACAGCCCTGCCGACTGCTCGATTCTGGACTTCTGGCTCCTGAGCTGTGAGAGAACAAATTTCTGTTGCTTTAAGTCCCCCAGTTTGTGGCGCTTTGTTATGGTGGCCCTAGAAATCACACAAAATACAATGGAGAAGTCTGACATTAAATATAATTTCACAACTAATTACGTCCTGACAACGGGGCCCGTGGAGAAAGCTGAGACCTGGAGGTTGAGGCCCTGCCTGCAGAGGCTCTGGGGCCGGGAGCTCGGTTCCTCCAAGGAACTGGTGGAGGGGAGGGTCCCGGGGCTCAGAGAGGCCAGATGCGGCCCCAGCCCGTCACATCACGCCATCTTTCAGGCCACAGCCCAGGACAGCGTGGCATCCGAGGGCCGTGTCTCTCTTGGTGAAGTGGGTATTGAGGTGAAGTGGGTATTGAGGCAGAGTGCCAGGGAAAGCATCCCGGTGTCACCTCCACCTGGGAGCAAGGTGCTGACCTCCACGGGGTATGTGACAGGGCCTCGGTGTCCCTCGGGGCCAAGTCACAGGAGGTCGACGTCAGTTTCAGCAGGAGGCATGTGGGTCAGATAATGAGGGCTGTTAAGCCCTGGAATGCCGAATCTAGAGCACTGTGACAAGGAAACGCTGGCGCTGGTGAGCCTGCAGAGGCAGCGGGGGCTCCGGCACCGCACCCCACCCTCCGCGCCAGGGTCGCACCCGGGAGCGCCACCTGCACGCCTCCAGCCTCTGCGTCTGAGGTCACAGCCGGAGGGCAAGGGTCCCTTCACGAGGGGGTGGCTTCAGCTGGGGGCGAACAGGCACGCAGCTCTGGGGAGCATGATACAGAGCGAGAGGGACCCACTGGCCGCCAGGGAGGAGGAGGAGGAAGAGCTTGCCCCGGGCTTTCGGGCCCCACGGATCGGGCTCCGTCCCTCCGTCAGCACTACTTTCTGAGCAGCCTTGGAAGGCACAGGGACAATACACCTCCTCACGGGTGGCCCTAGGAGCTAGAGACCCTAGTATGTGACCAATGTTTCATCAAGGCTCTTGTCCCTGCTAGCCCCTCGTGAAGCTGGAGACCAAGAGTGACCTTGAGATGACCTCGGGCCCCAAAGGGCAGTGCAATGTCAGCTGCAGTCGCGTCCGTGCGTGAGACCCACTGGACACGTAGACTCCTTGCCACTGGTGGTCTGGGGACAGGCAGGCAGGCAGTGAAGGCCTGGCCTGGAGGTGGACCCGAGGGGAGCTGGCTGTGCTGGGGAAGCTGTGCCCACTAGTGGTGCAGGTGTGGGTGTGCTCAGCCCGGCCCCATCAGTAGCCGGCCAGGGTTGGGGCCAGCAGGTGACACTGTGGCAGCCAGGACAGCATGGATCATGGGCGCAAGGGTGCCACAGACAGGGAGCCAGGGCAGGGGTCAGCTGGCCGGCCTCAGGAAGGTCCACCAGTGGTGGCAGGGCTGGCCCTGGGCCACAGACTCCTGATCTCCAAAGGACTATGCCCAGGGCCATCTTGGGATGAGGAGGGACCCTGCAGAGACCACAGGACCGAGGCACAAACAGAGGCTGAGCTGAGCAGCAAGAAGTGGGTCCAGGGTCCAAGCCAGCCCGGGGCTGGAGGTCAAGGTCAGGCACCACAGTTGGGGCCCGGCCTGAGGGGCTGAGGCTCGGGAAGAACACCAGGGCCGTCAGGTCAGGGTTGGACCAACAAGGAAACAGATATTGGTCCAATCAGCGCCAGTTCAAGTACTAATTCCTCCTTGTAACCTCCTGCCCGCCCCCTCTCCCGTCTCTCTTCCTTCTGAAGTTTTTGGCCCCTTTGTCCCTTATATCCATGTGAATAAAGGTCTCCTCGCCTGACGGACGGTGGGCAGACCAACGGGAGAGATCATGGCTAAGACCACCTCCTCCTGGTACCCAGCCCAGTGCCTGGCATACAGTAGGTGCTCAATAAGTTCTTATTAAGTGAATGGCCTTGGCTTAGCCCACATGCACATTAACGGATCACCAAGACAAGCAACGGAATAGAGGTCCCCATGGCCAGCTTCCCCCACCCTCTGCCTTGAGGGCACCTTATTTTCGGGTCAACAGACTCTAACAGAACCACAGCCTTGCCCCCCAGAGTAATCCAGACAACTCTGGTGTCCAGACCTTCAGGAAAATGCTGCATTCTGGTGATCGGGCTCAGGCTGGTTGGGTCCCCTTTCCCACGGAGATTACAAATGGGGAAAGATCATTTTGGGCAGCTTTCTTCACTTATTTCCTGGAGAAGGAGTCCAAGAGTGAGAGGAGGACCTTCCCAGATGAGAAACTGATGCCCAATCGTGCGTGTGGTCTTAGAAATATATTTAAATTTAATATTATTACGTGTTTAAAATTCTCGTAGGGGGGAGGCTCCCTTTAAATCAGACCACTTCACAAATCACCGAGCAAGAAAAGACTCTGAGTGTTGCACCATAGGACAAAGAAGACCCTCTGGAGAATCTTGGCCAGTATTTGAACCTGGAAGAGATGCACAACCTAACGCAGAAATCTCTGCTGGACACTCAGCCCTGAGGCTGGATGATGCTTTCCTAAGGGCTGGACAGCCAGGCCAGCACAATCACCCTGAGGGTTTGGTAATGGGTCCTGAAACTGGAACCCATTACCAAACTGGAACTGGAATGGAAGTTCTGGAACTTCCTTCCAGATGAGTAACTTCTTGTCTATTTTCCGAAAGTTAGGAGGTTTTCTTGTTGTTGTTGTTGTTGTTAAGAGATACACTGGAAGTGATGTTAAGAAAAACATACCCTTTCTGAAAACCTCAAAGTATGTGAAGAAAGTCCACCAGTGTCCCAGTGCTTTGCTGAGGCTTCTCTGGGGGAGGGAGGGCCTGGAATACCGAGCCCAGCATTTGCAGAGTAAATGAATGAGTGTTTGCCCCACAGCGTTCGGTGGTTTGGGGCTTGTATAAATAAGAGACAGACAGATGAGAAAGCCCAAACGGAAAGACCGGCCTGGAATGTCTCGCTGACTGGTGGGGGCATGGAGAGCAGTTTTCCATCCCAGAAGGAAACAGACAACACAGCGTTTCCAGCACGACACCCGGGGAATCTGCTGAACAAATTAGGGAGAAATGATACGTGCAATGTCTCGGGGGCAACCGTCTCTTGGATCTCAACAGTGTTGGAAGGGAAAAGAGCAAGTGGGGGGCACCTGAGAAGGCAAAAATGACAACCAAGGGTGGTAGGTGTAGTGGGTAGAACAGTGTCCCCCCAAAAAAGATTCGTGTCCACTCAGAACATCAGAATGTGACTCTTTTGGAAATAGGGTCTTTGCAGATGGAAAGACAGAAAACGAGGTCATGCTGGATCAGGGTGGGCCCTGGATCCAATGAGCCTGTCCTTCTAAGAGACAGAAGAGGACACCCAAAGGAGACAGAGATTGGAGTGATACATCTCCAGGCCCAGGAACACCAAGGACGGTAGCAACGCAGGGACTGGAAGAGGCAGATGGATTCTCCCCGCGAGCCTGCAGAGGGAACGCAGCCCTGCTGATACTTTGATTTCAGACTTTTGGCCTGGAGCTGCAAGACAATACATTTCTGTTGTTTTAAGCCACAAACTGTGCTAATTTGTTGCAGCAGCCCAGGACACTATAACAAATGAAAGGGATTAAAGGCTCCCACAGGACTTAGGCAGGTCCCAACCTGCCTCTTTGCTTGCTGGTGTGTTAGTTTCTGCTTTATAACAAAGTGAATCAGCTATACAGTATACATATATCCCCATATCCCCTCCCTCTTGCGTCTCCCTCCCACCCTGCCTCTCCCACCCCTCTAGGTGGTCACAAAACACCGAGCTGATCTCCCTGTGCTGTGCGGCTGCTTCCCACTAGTTATTGGTTTTACATTTGGTAGCGTATATCTGTCCATGTAGATGCCTGTTTTAATGCTTGCTCAGAGGCAAACCACGAGGAAGGGAATGATTTTCCTGCTGAGATACCTTTGCTCACAATAAATGATGCCTCTGGACACAGAACTGGTGCAGAATTTTTAAGTGGTTTGCCCTCAAGGTTTCACAAACTATTCTGAGAAAATTAGACAGAGAAACCGTTGGTCAGGCAGTGGTGGGAACAGAGGATGGAAGGAAGGATTCCGAAATCAAGCTCTGACTCTGCTTCCAGGCTGAGGTATCTCCTCTCGCCTGGCCTACGAGCCAAGAGAAGAACGGCATTGTGTCCCTAAGCGCCCGAGAAAGGCAGAGTGGCCAGGTAGGGCGTGCAGGACCCCCCGGGATGGGTCTGGCCGTGCACAGGCAAAGGGGTTTAAACCAGACCGAAAACCATGCAGGACCTCACATCCATCTGTCTGCTGAGGGGCCCTGCCACACACCACCCCCGGGCCCTGCAGAGCTGAAACCCAGCAAGGCACAATAATTTCGAATTCTCCTTTTCCCAACTTTTATAAACTAGAAATAAAATGGCCTTTTGATCATCCGATTTTTCCTCTTGGAAATACTCTTTTTTAGAAGAATGGAAGGAAAGAAGGAAGAGTGGAAGGAAGGGAAAGAGGGAGAGAGGAGGGAAAAGAGTCCCAGAGAGACAGCTGCGGCGTCGGGGTCAGGGCCACCTTCCTTCACGTTCGCGCTGTTTCCCGCGGCGCTGCGCCTACTGCCCTGGGTTGTGGAGTCCAGCCCTGGCCTTGGACTCGCAGTCACGCGCTTGGAGCTCCAGCAGGGACACCTGTGACTTCGCCCTTGGACCTTATCTCTGTCGGTGAGGAGGAACTCGAGTGAGACCCACCCACAGTCCAGTGACCCGAAACCCAGAGGCTAAGGAGAGGTGGTGGTGTGGAAAGAGGCCCCTTCCACGCGGTGTCAGCCCCCTCGGCCCTGCTCCCTGCGTTCCCCAGACAGGAGGTCCCGAGCAGGGAGACGTCCTGCCCCAGCTGCATTCTGGGTTGTTCCATCCTGTTCCAGGACGGCTCTGGGATGCCCAGGGCAGGGCTGTGAGGCAGGCACTGAAGTCTCACTCTACCCTTTCTTGGGGGTCCTCCCCCATTCTGAGCTCTCAGGCATCCTCCGGCCGGCCCAGGCTCACACGCCTGCCCCCCGCCAATCGTTCCACCCACGTGTTGCGGGGCAAGGGCACGGCCAGGCCGGGCCCACTTCACCCTGGACACCCAGTCCCGGCCTGTCTCCCCTCTAGCCAACACCAGCTGGAATCCAGACCTTCCTGGATGCATAGGGCCCACCGCTAATTAACTGACATCTCTGCGGGAGAAGAAAAGACTGATGGAATATGGACTTGCTAGGGAGGGGGTCAGGCGTGGGCAGAACAGGTGGGGTGCCCACATGTGGAAATAGTTCCCCCAGTAAAGACCAAAGGCAGGCGTGATGGCTAAGGTCAAATGTTTGGACGTCTGTCATGGAGAAGCAGCACATCTTTGTTTGGTAGAAAGCCAAATATTAAGACAAGGGACAATGGCTGGAGGTTATCCCCAGGTGGGTTTCAGCTCAGTTCAGGCAGAGATTTTTCATGGTTAGAGCTGGGCAGATGGCTGCCTGGGGTGGGAATGAGCTCCCCGACACTGGGAGTATTCAAGCAGACTGCAGGCCATGTAAGGTCCTCCGAGCTGGAGCATTGCAGGCGGGCCCCGTGCTGGGCTGGGATGGGCTGAGCCCTTGCCCGGGGCAGCAGTGTTAGACACTGATCCACAGGAAGGTCCCTGAAAGGAGAAGTGGGTTTGTCACCGAGTAGGAGGGAGCTTTGGGGAGAGAGAACGGCAACAGAATGACAATCTGAACTTGGGTCCCCTAAGAACATCCAGAGGCCAAAGACAACCTCTGGGGCCACTCTGGCTTTCGGGAAGGAGAGCTCCACCCTGGGCCTGGGAAAGGGACCATGCCTGCCGGGCATGCCGGCCTGCACTGCTGCCTGGCTGGGCCCTGTGGGCTGAGATGTTCCCAGACTCTGTCCCCATAGCACCATCGCATTCACGCCAGAGCCGCAAAGAATGGAACGAGGGCCACGGGGCCAGCTGGGGCCAAAGTCAACACAGCAAGTGTTCTTCCCCTGAACCCGAGTCACCAGCCTACACACCAGCCACGGGGGGTCTTCTGCCTGGACCTCGCTCACCAAGGTCAAGAGTAGCCCTGGGCACCTCTCCGACATCTTCTGCAGGACGTTACCACTCTGCCCGGAGGGGTGTTGAGGGCGGAGTGATAGTGGGAGGTGGAGTTCTCTGTAAAGACCCCAGCCCAGGGGGCTTCAAGGCCGGAGGACGTACAAGAATAGCTGGTGGAGGCTGCACGGTCCTGCGGGAGAAGCCGGCATCTGAAATCAGCTAAGCTGGAGCCTTTGTGGGGCTGCCCAGCAGCTCTGCCACCTGGGCCTCAGTTTCCTTCTGTGTCAAACGGAGAATTAACAAAGCACTGGCCGTTCTCCTCCTGAGAGAGGTAAGCCGATGACAAACTCATTCACGTGGCGATGTGACCCCCTGGGCCCTGCCCCTTTCCTGGACACTGTGGGAGAGGTGACAAGCCCAGTTGCCTGTGCCCAGCAGCAGAGCAGGGCCAGCCGGGGGTCTCAGAGGCAGAAGAGACAAGTTTTAGGCTCCACACAGTTTTGGAGAACCGGCTCTGGATCTAATGATCTGGATAAAATTGAGCAGGCCTTCAAAGATGGATGGAAACAAAATAGAATATGATGTTGGGGGCTTTGAAAGGTCCCTGAAGTTGCCCTCCAGAGCGGCTAACCGTTTAAAAACACAACACAAAATGCTGACAAGGCTGTGGAGTGACCGGGCCTCACAAACCTCTTTGGTAGAAGCCCCAAATGGTGAGACCACTTAGGAAAAGGTCTGGAAGTTTCCTATAAAACTAAACACCCTTACCCTAGACCCAGCAATTTCACACTAGACATCTACCCAAGATACATGAAAAACCAAGATATCCACACAGAGATGTGTTCTTGCATGTTCCTAGCAGCTGAATTCATAATAGCCAAAATAGCCAACCCAAGGGTCCATTAACAAGAAGATGGATAGTGTATTTGTATAATGGGACACTACTCAGTAATAAAAAGAAATGAAATTTAAAAAAAATTTTTTTTGATGTGGACCATTTTTAAAGTCTTTATTGAATTTGTTACAATATTGCTTCTGTATTATGTTTTGGTTTTTTGGCCGTGAGGCACGTGGGATCTTAGCTCCCTGACCAGGGATCGAACCTGCAACCCCTGTGTTGGGAGGTGAGGTCTTAACCACTGGACCGCCAGGGAAGTCCCCAGAAGTGAACTTCTGAGGTATCACAAACAACATGGAAGCATCACAAACAAACCTGATGCTGAATGGAAGGGGCCAGAAACAACTGAGCACACACTGCATGATTCCATTTATGTGACGTTCTAGACCAGGCTAAACAAAGCTCTGATGGAAAATGTCAGAGCAGTGGTTGCTTCTGAAGGGTGAGCGTGCGAACCACTTGGGAAGGAGTGTCAGGGAACTTTCTGGAGTTCTGGTAATGTTCTATACCTTGATGGAGGTTTATACATTCATCAAATTTCAGTGGATGTACATGTAACGTTTGTACATATCAATTTATCTAAATTTTATTTCAAAAAAAATACACACTACTATATATAAAATAGATAACTAATAAGAACCTACTGTATAGCACAGGGAACTCTACTCAGTACCCTGTAATGACCTATCTGGGAAAAGAATCTCAAAAAAAAAGAGTGGGGAAGAGATATGGGAACATGCGTATATGTATCACTGATTCACTTTGTTGTAAAGCAGAAACTTACACACCATTGTAAAGCAATTATAGTCCAATCAAGATGTTAAAAAAAAAAAAAAAAGATGAGTACCCAAACAACTTCTTCGTAGCTGAAAGTGTCCAAATCTACTGTCTTCATTTTGTAGTCAAGGCTTCCGGAAAAATATGCTAACAGATTCCTAATTACTCAAATGCCCCGTATCTGTTTCAGTAAGTATCATTATATACTATGGAAATTTTTCTCGGTGACAGAGAAAGACATCCTGGCAGAACATCCTCCTGCCCGTGACACAGAGGTGATGGTCTCAAGCTATCTTGGAGGCCTTGGAGCCCACTTTATCCTTTACGAATATTAATGGAGGACAAAACTTCATATTCTGTTTGCTCTGTATTTGTTAAATCACTTCTTCCCTTCATTAAAATGGATGGCCCATAAAAAAAAAAAAGAGTGGCTGTATGTATATGTATATGTGATTCACTTTGCTGTACACCTGAAACTAACACAACATTGTAAATCAACTCTACTCCAAAAAATTTAAAAAAAACAAATATAGATACTTTAAAAATAAATAAATAAAATACTTTAACAAAACAAAACAAAAAAGCAGTAAACAAATGTTGGACTCTAACGTTACCCAGAGTGAAGTATTTAGGGTGAAAGGCCTGGATGTCTGCAAGTCACTTTGTATCAAAAACGAGACAGCACAGGCTTGGGGGTGAATAGATAGCAGAGACGTGAGAAGGCGAGTGTAGCCAATGTTAACTGTAGAATCCATGGTGCTCACCATCACAGTTTGTTCCAACTTTTCTGCGTGCCTGAAAATTTTCATAATAAAATGTTTAGGATAAAAAAGCCAGCTCCCAGGAAGCCCCTGCCCCCGATCCCTGACAAGGTGCAGAGACAGCGCTTGCAAAAGCCTGGCCAGGTCTCCTCTGTGTATTTGATTGTGTTGTTAAGATCCTGGCAACGATATTGCTGCTTTTGTGTGCAGGACCTCGTGGCGCGAGCGGAGAGGAAACGTGTTCACGTGCTCGTTTCCAGACAGAAAATGAGGATTCAAGCTCAGATCATCTGATTCCACCCCCTTTCCCTGCTTCAACAGGGAATCGGGTGATTTTGACAGAAAAGTAGGCGGAGGGGAGCGTTGTTTTGGAATCTGTCAGCTGTTCATCATCAAAGGGACCAGAGTAGGACACGCCTGGAAGATCCGGGTGGAGGCGGTGCTGACCGGGGGTAGAAGGCTGTGCCCGCTCTCCGCTGCCCGAGAGCACCTGCCAGGTGACTGGCTCCTGGCTCGTGCAGCATGCCCGCAGACTCCGGCCCCAGGTCGTACAGTGGTCACCTCTGAGCTGGTGACCTCTGGGATGTTGATCTCTGAGGTGGTGACCTCTGAGCTGGGAACCTCAAAAGTGGTGACCTCGAAGGTAATAACCTCTGAGGCATCGACCTCTGAACCGGTGACCTCTGAAAATTTTAGCCTCTGAAACAGCCTGGCTCCGCCCCTCACACGCTGGGTCAGCTTGGACAAACCTCCTGCACACCGTGAGCCCCATCCTCCTCACCTGCAAAGGAGGACAGGTGTCGTAGAAATGTCTGTTTTATTACTACCATCAAAGCGCATTTGGGAAGATGAGAACACCTCAATACCCCACATGTAAATCCAACGTGTGGCCCAAACTAGGTTTAGTTTCCTTCTAAGTATCTTCTCTTCACCCATAAAGCATCCTGGACATTTTGCTGTTAGGGAAAACACTTAATAAACGTTAAAAAGATTTGTTTTTAGATAAAAGGCAGGTTAAAAACATATCTTCATTTTGTGGATGGTCCTTCACAGTGTCATCTGCTGGAGCCTGGGATGCAGGAGGTCCCAGCACGAGGTTGGTCAGAAGCTCTGGTCTAGATCCAGCGCTGGCTCGGGGCCTGAAGAGTGCGGCCACCATCGCCACCCTTGTCCTTTACGTGCACCACACAGGCCCTCGGAGATAATGCCACCCCACAAAAGGGCTTTGAGGCTGGGGTGACCGACATCACTCTGGACAAAGAATTATTATTCAGTTATGGGAAGACGGGCTGATCCAGTCGAAACCTGGTGACTCGTGGCTTTAATGTAGCTAGGAGGCTTTCATTCCTTCACTGCTAGGGGAAAATTTGTAATCAAATTCATGATCAAACAGCGTGGTCAGAAATCTGCCCCTTAACACAAGAGCAGTGTCTAAAACCAGATTCAAGAGCAGAGAAACAGGCACCGCCGTCTAAATAACAGACTCAGGACGGGCCGGGGTCAGGACAGTGGTGCTTCATAAACTGAAACCTGAAACCAGGCTCTGGTACCCCCTTCTCCCCGATGTCTGTCACGTGAGGTTTGCCCATGTCGATGCCTTTTGGATTTTGTTTGCCAATTGATGGAAAGGGTTTGTGGATTCCAAGTCTTTAAATAAGAGCAATGTTTATGCTACTGGCTCTAGTTTTATACTTTACTAAAGAAAGGAAAACAATACTTTCCCTCCATATCATTATGATCATGACAACTAAATATAGTGTGCGGTTCTGGACCCCAAAAAAAGTAGTCACGCAAGACAAATATATTTTATTTTTTAAATTAATTTTTATTGGAGTAGAGTTGATTTACAATGTTGTGTTAGTTTCTGCTGTACAGCAAAGTGAATCACTTATACATATACATCTATCCACTCTTTTTTAGATTCTTTTCCCATACAGGTCATTACAGAGTACTGAGTAGAGCTCCCTGTGCTCTACAGTAGGTTCTTATTAGCTATCTGTTTTGTATATAGTCGTGTGTGTATGTCAATCCCAATCTCCCAGTTTATCCCTCCCCCCTTCCCCCTTGGTAACCATAAGTTTGTTTTCTACATCTGTGACTCTATGTCTGTTTTGTAATTTTGTATTTCATAGACTACAGACAAGTTCAGCTCATTTGCTGGACTCTTTATTTTTACTCATCATCAGTGGCAACATCTCCCCCCCAAAAAGTATCCCTCTGTTCCCCGAAGGAGGTAACCTCTGGACAAGTAGTTATTTGAAAGTTTTTCAAGCCCTCTAGACCTTTTCGGTGGAATAGGAACAGGCAAAGAGAGCCTCCCTTATTCGTCCTGGGGAAGGAACTTGTGAGGACAGTGACAACGGGCCAACGGACCAGCAGCTTTGACCCACCGGGAAGAGGTCACGACAAAGCCACTCGACTTCACGCCATCCTGCTCGCGGGAACCATCCACCGACATTTTAACTTGCTCTAAGGTACTGCGGGTAGCAGCGGTAACCGAACAGTATCAGACATTCATGCTATTCACCAGATCTACACTTTTTTAACATAAAAGGGGCATTATATTTGAATATGGATGATGGATTAGAGACGAGGGTGTAGCGTTGTTAAGTCTTCTGATTTTAATAAATGTACTGTGGTGATGTAAGAGGGTGTATTACACACACACACACACACACACACACGAAAACATAAGAGACAGAGATATTACATGTATACACAAAAGGACACATACATAGAGATTATAACATATGTGAAAAGTGTGACAAGATACACGTATAGACAGAGTGTCTTAGTCCATATTCAGGCTGCTACAACAGAATATCATAGACTGGGGGCGTGGCTTATAAACCATAGCAATTTGTTTCTCACAGTTCTGGAAGCTGGGAAGCCCAGACCAAGACTCCAGCAGATTCAGTGTCTGATGAGGAACTACTTTCTGGTATGTAAAGGGCCATATGCTCTCACTGTGTCCTCACATGGTGGAGGGTGAGGAAGCTCTGTGAGGCCTCTTCTATGAGGGCACTGGTCCCATCCGTGAGGGCTCCATCCTCATGACCTCATCACCTCCCAAAGGCCCCACCCCCTAATACTATCACATTAGTGATTAAATTCCAACAGGTGAATTTTGGGAGGACAAAAAACATTCAGACTATAGCCCAGAGGTTATAACATATATATCAGTACACATATATGCATATATATATAAAAAGATAGGTTATACTACATATATATATATATGAAAAGTATATACATAAACAGACTATTCTGTATGTCTCAATATATATAAAAGGAAATATAGAGAGACAGATTATAGTATAAATATCTAAGAAAAGATATCTAGGCATAGACGGACATTATACAGTACGTATGAAAAGATATAGAGAGATTATACTGTATCTATCTAAGAAAAGACATATACATAGAGATTAAACTAGAGAGAATGAGCAGAATTCTACCAGCTGGTGAATCAGTTGAAAGCACAGGAATGTCTTGTCCTATCCGTGCAACTTTTCTCTAAGGCTGAAATTACATATCACAATGAGAAGTTTATAAATCATTATGATGGCAGCGCGCTGCCTTGACCTTAGGGTTGACCTGGGAAAGCAGAAAGGCGGTCTCTCGCCAGGCAGCACCTGTCTGAGCCGTCCGTCCTGAGGACTCTTCCAAGCCAAGGCAGCTGCCCGGCCTTCGCAGGCGCGAGGGGGTTCAAAGGGCACTTACCGAGTCAAAAGCCTAGAGTAAGGCTTCATGGACTGCTGTCAGCTGGGCGTTGCAGGGACCTCGGTGACCACGATGAGCGGGGATGCGCAGGCCACGCCCCTAGGGAGTGGAGGAGGGTCGAAGGGCCGGGGGCCCAACGCGAGTTCCCCCTCCAGGGCCCTCCTGGGGCCCTCAGGCCTGGCCTTGCTTCCAGCGCCATACGCCCCCACCAGAGCAGAGCCCCCCGCTCTGCGATGGGGACACCCAGCCCCCAAGTCAACAAAGGCTCCGGGAGGGGCAGTGTCCTGGACCATCCAAGTGGCAGCTCTGACCCAAGTATGCGGAGAGGGGTGCCCCGCTGGGCCACTGCCTGGTTCGGAGCCCGGTACAGTCCGGGCCCCCAGAGCCGCGGGAGGTCCCCTGGGTCCCACAGCTGATGACCCCCGAGGGCTGCCTCAAGCCCCTGATTTCTGCCCCGGAGCTGCAGACCCTGAGCGCGCATCCCCTCCCTGCCGGTCGTACAGTGACCCTGCTTGGGGACAGAGCGCCAGCGGGAGGAAATCCAGTCATGAGGCACACACCCGCCCCCCAGGTGGTCTCAGCCAGCCTCCTGAGCTGATGGGACCCGCTCTTTTCACAGTCCTGCCCCGTTTCCACTCCACTCGTTCAAGATGCATGGACGGAGAACCTGCCGTGTGCCACCAGCCTGTCCCAGGCCCTGGAGTCCCGTGGTGATAGCTCGACCTGAGGCTCCTCGGGGCTCGGAGGAAGCGGGGTCGTCTCTGCCTGGTTCTCGAGGGCCCAGCCTTGAGTTCGGCCTGAATCCATCACCAGGCTGCACCTGGTGTTCCAACAGGTGAGTCCCTGGCCGCCCACTCACAGGGCCCCCCCCAGGTCTCTTCGCAGGCGTCCAGGCCCCACTCGGCTCCCCTACGCAGTCCATCCTCTTCCTTTTCGAGATGGACCCTGCTGTCCTCCGCCCTCCGGGCAAGCTCTCCTCTGTCTTCTGGGTCTCAGGCCCCCCATGGCCTTCTCTTCTCCCGACCTCAGGGCCTCCCACCCATGCCCTCCTAGCTGATGGATAAGTCCATCTTTCCCTCGCTTCTCGCCGGTAGGAAGTCTCTGTCCACCCACGTTCACGTCTTGAGCCGGGCCAGGGGGGTTATGTCCACATGCTGACCTGTCAGACCTGTCAGGATCGTGGAGAAGTACCCGTGGGTTCCCAGCACCCGAGATGCTATAGAGGAAACTGTATCAGGAGCAGGTCCAGAGGTCTCCTGAGGTGCAAGGAGATTTCGAGCTGGGCTACTCAAAGCGTGGTCCCCCGCCCAGTGGCGGTGACCTCACAGGGAGCTTGTGAGTCACGCTGACCCAGGCTGACCCAGAACAGCTACATCAGAACCTGCAGTTTTAGAAGCCCTCCAGGTGACTCGTGTGCGCATATGCATATTTGAGAAGCAACTGGTTTAGAGGATGCTTGCTATGGGGAAAAAAGGAGAGAAGAAAAGGTGACGGAGTTTTAATCAAGGGCGTCTGCCCAGGAGCGATGAACTCAGCTGCAGGTGTGAACGCCGAGGTGCCGGCACAGACTCCCACGGCTTGCCACTGACCTGTCCCTGGCATCTCGGACAAGCAGCTAACGGGCAGTTACAGACGAGGTCAGCTGGATGCCCTCAAGCAAGTTGCCGGAGCAACCTGACCCCAGCCCCCTTGTTACCGCGGAGGGAAGAAAACGACCAGGTGGTTTTCCTGAGCTCCCACAGGACGGCAGCAGCCACCACCACCCTGTGTGCTTGTACAGCTCCGCGCCCTGGACCTCACCTCCTCACAGCCCGGCGCCTCATGTGCCAGAAAGTATCGGCTGGAATCAACAAAAGCAGTAAAGCACTGGGGGTGGAGGGTCCTCCACTCAGTGGTCCGCAGCTGGGCTGCAAATCTGCATCAGCAAACCAGTGAGCTCACACCTGGCTTCCCTCTGGGCAGGGCGGTGATGACCTAACTCTGGAGCAAGGCCACTCCGTCTCCAAGACAGGGCACATTACTCAGAAAATAAAGTGCCGAGGTGATGACATCAGAATCTTAAATTCCTTTTGGCCACGATAAAATTCGGAAGGTCTAGAACTTACAGCGTGCTGTTGCTTTACTCACGCCTCCTACCTTCTGACGTGCACCGTGCGTACCTTCCCTTTTACAGCTAAGAAACGGCGAGCAGCTCCCCCCCCGTGCACAGCCCATCCTGCTGCCAAGGTCACACCGGACTCAGCTCAATGAAGCCATCAGGTTCCCCAACAGACGTGGAGACCAACGGCTCCCCAGATGCTTGGACTAGAGACGCTGAAACCCCATTTTGGTTTCCCGAAATTCCTCCCCGCCTTCCCGCCAGCACAGCCTCTGTTAAAGCAGACTTCTTTTTTCCACTGAGACAGGTTTTGAATCAATACTGCCATCAAAGATTCCATCCTGCTGCGACGAGACACGGAAGAGTCGGTTACCGATTTCTAAATCCTGCCTTATTGTTTTAAACACAGATTTCAAAAGCCGTGATCCCCTGGCCCTGGCCTGCACCAGAGTCTGCGGAAATGGCCTGACTTTTTCTTTTGCGCTTCGGGGCACAGAGAGAGGACGAGTCACGGATGATGATCTTTGTCCTAAAATGAGGCTGGATCGAGGAAGCAGAGGTTTCTCCCTGAGTCACACGTCCCGTCTCTGGAGGGCAGATAGGGCGGGCGCAGAGAAGAGGCCAGCCTTGGTTCAGGGGAGCCAGCAGGAAACTCCCAAGGCTCCCAGACCTGCTGGGTGGCCGGCCTCTGCGCCGTTTAGGCAAAGGTGGACGTGGAGACCGTCGTGGTCGTGTAGGAATAAAACAGTCCTCTCACCGACTAAAGTCACCTGACAGGTCTGGCGCCCGTGATAACAAAGCCACCTCTGAACCCTCTGGGAAGCTAGGCAGGGACGGGCAGCATTACCTAAATACAATCAAGTTCTACATAGAAAGCAAACACTTCCAGTTATACTTGATGTTTTTCGGCTTATTTATCCATTATCTTCCCTCCCCACCCCTTGTGGAAGGGGCCGCTTCTGAGCCTCATGGAAACCAGTGGTTCCTGTATTCATTCACTCACAGCTGCTGGAGGTGACTCTCGCCCACCTGCTTACTCCGCCCTGCGTGTCCGTGGCCACACGTTGAGCAGACGACCTCCCTTCGGGGGTGTTCCAGGAGAGATAGGGGCTATCTTAGCCCAGATCACGTGCAGAAATGCAGAACCACGGGGGAAAGTCTGCATTCAAACAAATCGGTATTTCACTTGTGCTACCATCCCTGCCAGGGGTTCCAGTAATAAAAGGAATTGTCTGTATTTGAATCCCATTTTCAGCACCAACAAAGCAGACTTGAATTCTCTGTCCTTCCACCTGTTCGGGTCTGTGCTCTTACGGGACACCCAAGGTTCATCCTGCACCCTGACAGACACCGGCACTCGTCAGTGGACTCCAGGGACCACAGGGACTTGGTTGTCCTGAAACAAACGGGCAGGGAAGGGGAATTTACCAAGGTAGGAGTGGGGGGCGGGCGAGGTTTGGGGAGGGGAAGGGTGGTGAAAACAGGACACTTGGGATCCATGGGTCTTGAAAGTCTTAAGGTGGGAAAATTCATAGCAATGCCACCCAATCACACACACACACGCAGACACACATCAGTTAGGTGTTAATCTCCCTCATGAGATTTAGCTACAGGGTCTAAGTGCACTTGGCATGTGACTGATTGGCCAGTCCCGGGGCCTAGAGGACTGAGGGGTCAAGGCTGAATTTCTGCCTCCGGGGCATTTCCTTCCCTCCGTCCACAGCCCCCTCCCACTGTCCCTGCCCACCCAGCCCCCAGGGGGGCCTGTGCACCCACAAGCCACGAAACAGGCACGGCCAAGACCTCAGACGGCCCAGGGAAGCCTGGAGACTGCCCTATGTGGAAAGGAGAGGGGTCTGCGTCCTCCTGCCCCGTGGTCACCGGCTGACGAGACGGAGACCAGAACTGAGCAGAACCAGAGGCGCCAGGTGGGGCCGAGGCCGGGTACCATGGCTCACGAGGGCAACGAACGCCAGCAGGTGATCCAGAGAAAGGCTGGGCTCAGATGTGTTTACACAAATTCCAGGCCTCGTAACCAAGAGGAGCCCCGTAGAGTCAGAAAGAGGGAAATAAGAAAATAGCACCATTTTATGCAATAGATTGTCAACTTGTGAAATCAGCTTCTTTCCTCTTCTTCCCTCCAAGAAGGGGCCCATGTTGCAAATATAAATAGGTGCCGTCTTAGTCAGCTCAGGCTACTAAAACAAAACACCGGAGACCGGGCAGCTAATTAAAAAACAGACGTTCACTTCTCACAGTTCTGGAGGCTGGAAGTCCAAGATCGAGGCACCAGCAGACTCGGTGTCTGGTGAGGGCTCTCCTCCTGGTTCATAGATGGTGGCTTCTTACTGGGGCCTCACATGGTAGAAGGAGCAGGGAGCTCTCTGGGGTCCCTTTTATAAGGGCACTAATCCCATTCATGAGGGCTCCACCCTCATGACCTAATCAACTCGCAAAGGCCCCACCTCCTAACACCATCACAATCAGGCATTAAGATGTTGACACATGAATTTGGGAGGCGGGGACACAAACATTCAGACCACAGCAGGTACCCAGAATCTGTGTGATGATGGAATTTGGGAGGTCCAGCTTCCTCATGGATACCTCCGATGCAGGGGACTGTCAGATCTTGGAAAAGCCTATTCTGGGGATCACAGCCTCAGCCCCGGGGGTATCTGTGGTGAGCCGAGGCTGGAATCAGATGCCCAGAAGAACCGCCCCCCAAGCTGAGGCAGGCTGGGTGGGGAGGGCAGTGGAACAGGATACGAAAGATGGGCCGGAGTACCTGCCTAGAGGAATGAGTCTTATTAAATGGGTCTTATACGTCTGAGCTTTTAACCAAATGGCAGTGGGGTCCCAAAGCTACACGTGACCTTTGTCAGCCATCTGACAATTGATGCCCTTCGTTCTTAGGGACAGGACAAGAGCTCATGGATAAAACTACGGGGCCGGCCAGGGCACCTACCCTCCCGTGCACGCACAACTGTCCCAAGAAGAGCCATCGTCACCAACAGAGCCTGAGCCAGGCCTGAAGGCTCAAAGGTCTGACGGGGCCCAGCTTCATTGTTTGCCACCCGGTTGGCTACAGCTACCTACTCTGAGTCTCTGCTTCCTCGTGGGTAAAATGAGGATGAGACTAATGCCTGAACCCCAAGTCCTTGTCAGGATCAAGAGAGTACGTCCCTAACAAAAGGGTAAACAGATGCTGTGAAATATTACGTCGCTTTTTAGAACCCGTCGTCCCCTAGCCCTACTGCCCCCCCATTCAGGCCACCTGGGACTCCTTGTAGGGGGAGCTCCTGCCTCATCCTCAGGCAACACAGATGGCTGTGAGGGGCTTGCAGGGACCCACCTGCCGCTGCCTGGGCCGGCCGGGCGAGGCTGCACCAGTGAACAACTACAGCAGCAGAACATATTGAACTAGCGCACGTGCAGCTGCTACGCTTCATTCTGCTCTTGGCGGCAATTACCTTACAACCGGGAGTGTCAGAAGGAAGGCTGACTAGGACTAGAGTCTCTGCCCATCCTTGGCTCTGGTTTGGGTCACAGCAAAGCATCTACCTTCTTGACTCACCGCTGCTGTCAATTAAAAAATCTCTGAGGCCCGTCACATATGGATTCCCAGCCGCGGGCTCAAGAGTACAGGATGCTTGCAGGCACCTGCCACCTGGCTTTCAAAGCTCCCGCCGTGTTTTTATCTGTTTCAGATCTCACGGTGCAGGAGAGACCAGCTGGGTGTAACTGAGGGAAGAGTTGTGTTCGCGACGGGAAGATCAGAGCTGACTTCCAGTTCAGGCCCAGCGGACCCGATGGTTCCTCCATGGTGTGATTCCAGGCTGGTTAGGAAGGTCACCTCGCCCCAAATACACCCTGCTGGGCTGAATCCCTCCTTCCCCTCATGATTAATCAGAGTAGGATGGCAGTTGGCAGCTATGCATCGATTTTGTAGGACAAATTAATTTAGAAGCAAGTTTCTAAATGTCAGAAAAACCTAGCTCCAGATGTTTTGTTATTATCCAAAGATCACGATGAATAAATTGGACTTGTCACAACGGAATGAAATGTATCACAGAGCATTACTCCTAGAACAATATTTTCTCTTTCTAAAACATAATTTTGCCCTTGTTTTTCAGTTAAATGGACATAACACACCCTTATCAATTTTCCAAGTAAATGAACATAATTGACCATAGTACGTAAGAACTTTCATTAATGCCTGGGTTTCACTTCCCTCATAACAAACCCCAAGATGGGGGTAGGCGTGCAAAGAGTTGGTTTGGGTGGTGGTAGGAAGCGCAGCAGGTGAGGGAGGTCGGGGACCTGAATGAGAGAGCTGGTCCCTCTGGGGCTGCACGAAGGGACCGGCAGAACCCACGGCAGAACTGTCCCAATGAGGAAAGCGAGAGCCGAGGCTTTTCTCCAATTTCCGTCCCTGTTGCTTGGGGGTCACTCCCGGGCCTCGCCTCCCCGTCCATCAGCCCGTCCCACGAGCAGGACAGTCCACGCCCGAGGCCAGAGAACCTCACGGATGCTGTTCCCACGGAGCAGCTGGGGCTTTCTGGGGGAGGGGACCCTGCAGAGTGGCTGGGGTGACGACAGCTTCCAGCTGGAGGGACAATACTTGGTTCTGTCCTCTGCAAACCGTAGCACTCTCGTTTGTGCAGGAGCTTGGAGAATCTGGGCGCTTCCTCCTGCCGTCTGTCGATCGCATCCCCCTCTTCCTCCCCTCATCCTGGCTCTGCCGGCTGTACCTGTGTCCACGGCGGAGCCCCGGTCACAGCCCCCCAGCTCGGCTCTTCTCCGCACCTGCTTCCTCCTTCAAGGATCCCGCAACCCACCGGTTGTGCATATGCCGGAGACAGGGTCGCCGTGACCCTCCCCCCGCCCGCATCCCCCACCCTCCATCAGCCTCGGGTCCAGGGAAAAGTGACCTCCTGAATCCTCTTCTCATCCGGCTCTGCTCCCCCTGTTGTCACTGTGACCCAAACTACTACCTTCCCTCCGCTCCGGATGTGAGTGGCCGCCTCCCACGTCCACTGCCCTGTGGTCCACGCCGCACGTGGCCGCTCCGGGCACCAAACTCTCTGTCCTCCGGCCTGGGGTCCAGGTACTCCAGAGTAAGTCCCCACGGAAGTAAGCGAGTGAGTGAAGGACTGCTGTTCCTTTCCGACAGGTTTGGAAACCACCACCTGCCCCGCCCCCCACACCCACACACGCACTGCCCTTCGCTGCCCCGCAGGTTTCAACTCCTGGCCTAAACGTCACTTACAGATGCTTTGTCTGGCTCTGAGGCCAGAGGAGCTCCAGTTATAACAAGCTGGACTTTCTCATCATACCCCTTAGCACAACGGAATTCCAGATCTGTAGAATTTCAGGCAATTCCCGGCAGCCCAGTGGTTAGGACTCCAGCTTTCACCGCCGAGGGCCTGTGTTCCATCCCTGGTCGGGGACCTACGATCCCGCAAGCTGAGCGGCACGAGCAAAAAAAATTAAAAAATTGGGGCTTCCCTGGTGGCGCAGTGGCTGAGAGTCCGCCTGCCGACGCAGGGGACGCGGGTTCGCGCCCCGGTCCGGGAGGATCCCGCGTGCCGCGGGGCGGCTGTCTGGCTCTGAGGCCAGAGGAGCTCCAGTTATAACAAGCTGGACTTTCTCATCATACCCCTTAGCACAACGGAATTCCAGATCTGTAGAATTTCAGGCAATTCCCGGCAGCCCAGTGGTTAGGACTCCAGCTTTCACCGCCGAGGGCCTGTGTTCCATCCCTGGTCGGGGACCTACGATCCCGCAAGCTGAGCGGCACGAGCAAAAAAAATTAAAAAATTGGGGCTTCCCTGGTGGCGCAGTGGCTGAGAGTCCGCCTGCCGACGCAGGGGACGCGGGTTCGCGCCCCGGTCCGGGAGGATCCCGCGTGCCGCGGAGCGGCTGGGCCCGTGAGCCGTGGCCTCTGAGCCTGCGCGTCCGGAGCCTGTGCTCCGCGACGGGAGAGGCCGCAACGGTGAGAGGCCGGCGTACCGCAAAAAAAATAATAATAATAATAAAATGAAAATAAAAAAATTGTAGCATTTCACATTTGGTAATCATCTGTCTTCTCGCCAAGACTGTAAACTCCCTGGAGGCCAAAATAACCGCAGACTCCCCAGCCCTAGTGCCAAGGAGGTAGTCAAGGCGATATCTGGTGAATGGTACAAGAGTGTCAAACTGGATTTGAGGAGGTCGATGTGGCTAGTCCTCTGAGCCAGGGGCTGCGTGCAGCGCTCATGAGACTGGGGTGTTCAAATCAGCTGAGAACTCGGAGCCTCCATCAAGTGGAAACAAGAACTAAGCTTGTGAGCTCTGAAGCAAGGAGGGACAGGAGTCCGCCGGGGGATGCGGGGGCTAGAGGGGGCTCTAAGGCAGCTGGACCCGAAAGCCTGGCTCTGCTCTGTCACCCACGGGCCAGGGAGGGAGGCTTGGCCAAGACATCAGCTCAGGACAGAGTCGGCAAAGCTGAGCCTTAGCTGAGGAAATGGCCTCCTTACCCAGCCGACGGGCACACTCCCAGCCAGAAACACAGGTAACAAATTCCAGAGGGCCAGGCGAGTCCCCGGGGACTAGAGCCGTGATGTCCCAGGAAGGCATGGGGGAACCCAGAGTCTCAGGGTGGGTCCCGGAACGTCATGCTCAGGACAGGTGAGGAAAGTCTGAGAATCCCCTCCGAAGAGATGGTGAGGCCGCCCCCACTGAAGCTGGACAGGGGTCAAGTTTGGGTCCCCTGGCCCAAGCTCCAAGCTGGCCAGGGCTGGGCAAGAGTGACCCCCTGCAAGAATTGGGAAACTCCTGGATGAGCTTTAACAGGAGAGACAGAGGAGAAGCCGTGGAGAAACGGACCTGGGCCCGTTCCCACTGGGGAAGGCCTGCGTCCATCACAGCCAGTAACTTAGGATCTCTGGCAGCTCCCTTTTTTGTTCAGCTTGCCTGTTTCCCTGCCTCGGCCAGTAGTAAACCTCGTGTATCAACTTCCTGTGGCTGCTATAACGACGACCACAAACGGTGTTTAGAACAGCACAGATGTATGACCTTCAAGATCTGGAGGTCAGAAGTTTAAAGCCAAGGTATTGGTGGTGCTGCATTCCTTCCAGAACTGGAGGAGAGACTTCACGTCCTTGCCTGTTCCAGCTTCTGGGGTCCACGTGCATCTTTGGCTTGACACCCCCCCCCCCTTCCATCTGTGCCAGCGGCACAGCATCCTCTCTCCTCCCTGATCTCTGCTCGGTCACATCTTCTCTGACCCCCCCGCCTCCCTCTGTCTCTTGTTAAGGCCCTTGTGATCACACGTAGGACCCACCTGGATGATCCAGAATACTCTTCCCCTCTGAAGATTCTTAACTGAATCACACACGCCAAGTCCCCTTTGCCGTGTAAGGAAATATATTCACGGGTTCTGAGGACTGGGACGCGGGCCCCTGCGTCCTTGTCCTCAAGAGAGCAGGAGAGAGAAAGCAGCGGGAAGCTCGCACCCAGCTCCCATGTTGGAGGATGAGAGGAGGCATGGCGGGCGAACCCAAGGGGAAACGAGTCATCACAGCCAGCGCAGAGCCTCCAGGAGGGGGAAGCCCAGACCCGAGCGAAGGAAGGGGAGGGTAGGAGGGAGCCGTGCAGAATTGGGAAACGGCTCTGTGGGTTAGCCAGCAGGCAGCTGGGTTTTCCACCTTGGAGAGAGGCAGGATTCTGGAGACACACTCTTCAAGGTCATCTCATCGTACTGGCCATCGTCTCTCCAAATGTTGCCGTGAAAGGAGTAGTATCTCGTTGGAGGAGGACTTTAGAATCCCAGCAGCTTGTCGCGCTATCGCGCCCATTTCCATCCTCTGAGATGCAGACCACGTGGCTCCAAATGGAAAGAATGAGACCCATGCCAAGAATTGCAGCGATTGACAAAGCTGCACATCAGCTCAGGATGAAACTTGCTGGCGTGTAGATTCGTGTTCCTAACCAACCTTGATGCCGAAACGTTGCGTCTGCTTATCGTCCCGTCGTTCATTTATTCATTCGGTCGTGCAATACCCAAGTCCCCGGCAGAAGCTCTGCTCACAGACCTTTGATCTGCTCCTGGTGAGTCGGGCCTCTTTTCCCACCACTTCCACTAGGAAGAGCTGTTGTAATCGGGCATCGTGGCTGAATCTCTGGAGACCAAATGACAGCACGAGAATTTAACAGGTAAAGTCAACGTACTGTTTGCTAACATAGAACAGGGCCGTGGCGGCAGATCCAAGAAGTAGGAGGGCTCCTGGACACTCCACAGCTGTCCGCAGAAGTAGTAGGTGACAGCTGGACACTCCACAGCTGCTGAGCCACTTTTGTTTCTTTCTTTCCTTTCTCTCGTAGCAGCTTCATTGCGATACAATTCATATGCCATGGAATTCACCCATTTAGAGTGTAAAATTCAATCATTTTTAGTATATGCACAGGGCTGTGCAATCGTCACCCCAATCCTTTTTAGAATACTTTTCCTCACCCTAAGAAGAAACCCATTGGCTAGCACCTCCTCCGTCCTCCCAGCCTCCCCCTCCCCCTCCCCCTCCCCCTCCAGCCCTAGGCAACCACTCATCTAATTTCTGTGCCTGTGGATTCGCCTATTCTGGACATTTCCTATAAACAGGATAATACAAGATGTGGCGTCTTGTGCCTGGTTTTTGTTGTTGTTGTTGCTGTTTTTTGCTGTACGCGGGCCTCTCACCGCTGTGGCCTCTCCCGTCGCGGAGCGCAGGCTCCGGACGCGCAGGCTCAGCGGCCGTGGCTCACGGGCCCAGCCGCTCCGCGGCACGTGGGATCCTCCCGGACCGGGGCGCGAACCCGCGTCCCCCGCATCGGCAGGCGGACTCTCAACCACTGCGCCACCGGGGAAGCCCCCCTGGCTTTTTTTACTTAACAGAATGTTTTCAAGTTTCAGCCATGCTGTTGCAGGTATTGGTTCTTTGTTCTTTTTTACGGCGGAATAATACTCCACTGTATGCATAGAGCACCCTTGTGTGGGTTGTTTCCACCTCTGGCCGCTGTGAAGAACGCGGCAGCCCCTGCTTGTTGAGTTCTACTTGCTCACAGAAGAATTGTGTTTGTTTGCAGCGGCAAGGGCACCTTTGTCCCACCAGCTCTAGGCTGGTGCCTTTGGGGCCCCTTCTCTGTCTCCCTAGGCAGGAGCCATGAGGACCCCCCAGTTCCCTGTGAAGCACCCCAAGGCTTTCAATCATCTCTTGGAATGTATGGCCAGCACTGCCTTGCTTACAGCGTGGCCTGAGGACGTGGAGAGCCCGCTTCCTGCCGCTCGTGGTCTGTACATCGGGTCAAACCCTGTGTAAGGATTTTCAGCAGGTCCCCCCTTCCTGGGGGGCCTAACCGTGAACCCTGGGGCCCCTGGGGTGAGACCATTCGGCCCACTCGCTGCCACCTCCAGCCCAGCAGCCCACGGGAAGCTCGGGAGAGGACGGTGGCCTCCACAGGGCCACGGCGGTCTCACCTAAACCACAATCGTTAGGCTCCGGTCGCCTCGTGCCCCGGGCTTTGGCTATTCATGAGTGCCAGCAACTGTAAATCGAGAATCGGTTTTCATAACCCTGATCAAAACATCATGACGTATGTTGCTGTCCACACCCAAACACGATCATTAAAATATTCTTGGAGCAAAACCTCTCCCTGCAGAGTCATGTAAACCGCTCACTGCGTTTTCTTCACCTGGATCAAATCCCACTGAAATCGACCTATTACTTCCTCTGTTCTCGCTGGGAAATTGGTGGGAATCTTACTGAAAGCTGGGCCATACTTGGCCCCCTGGGAATAAAACACTAGCAGACGAAAGGGGAGAAGCAGCTCACCGTGTGCACGTTACCGACACCCCCCCGTGCATTCATATGCACGCACGTGTCACACACATGCACACACACGTGTGGTGCTGGCTTGTCTGTCTGGGCCCCCGAAGGTCCCCTCAGGTTATGAAGAGAGGAAGGGACAGTGGGCGGTGGGTCCCGAGGACCGTTCACTGAACTGACCCGACCAGCGCACGGCTACATGGAGGGTGTTTCAGCCCCACAGACAGAACCATGCGGGGAGAACACCAAAGTCAAAGTAGCCAGAGGTTTGGAACTGGGGGAAGAGAGGTTCCGGTGACTATAGAACACCCTGGAAGGAAAGAGTGGAAAAAACAGGGGTAATTGAAAGGAACCAGCAACCTCACCTAAACAGGAGGACAGACTAGGGGGAAGGCCCTGAAAGTTCAGGAAGTGTGAAATGTCCACCGGGAAAAAAAGGCCATGGAAGGAGAAAGCTGAAGACACCTGCTACAGCATCTCCAGTGGGTGAGTGACAGGTGGGGAAATTAACGTGAAATGAACAGTGACCTGGAGATAGAAAATACGGAGAATCCTTAGAAGAAAAAATTAAGTGCTGCAAGGAGCCTGGAGAATCTATGAAAACACTGAGACCAGGGGAGGAGTAGGAGGCGGGCTGGGAACTTCACTCTCCAGGGCCGTCTGCTCTCCACCCAGAAGCGGCATCTATGCTGCACTCCACACGGCCACCCAGCGGATCTCACACTTGGTCTTCACAGTAAACCTGCAGTGGGGGACTCCTGACATCCCCAGGTGGAGGTGAGGACCAGGACTTGCCCAAGCTTTGCACGCAGGACCCAGATCAGCCCAGGTCTCCTGGCTGCAGACGCCGGTCCACAGACGGGGCCCTGGAGGGGAGGAGGGCTTGGTGAGCTGACAGCAGGGAAGCTGCCCCAATGCCCACCTGCCCCCGGCTGTGCCCTGTACCACCACCCAGCTGGGTCCACAGCCCGCAGTGAAGATCGGTCTGGGGTGCAGCCTAGCATCAGGCTTTCGGAAAGCTCCCCGGGCAAGTCTGATCACGGCCGAGATGCGGCTGGACACTGCTGCTGGGGCAAGAGAGGTTCCATCCTCCTTCTCAAGGCGGCCCAGCAGGCCAGTCACCAGCTATGCACAATTGTAAAAATGTTTAAAGTCTGCAAACCGTGCCATCTGGTCATTCGTGGGACTCTACGTTTTAAAATGAGCTTCAAACCAAAGGCCAAGCAGGGAGGGTCAGCGGCCAGGAACAAGGATGGGGCTGGGTGAGGGCGGCCGCCCTCAAGCCACCCTCCTGGAGGAGCAGGTTCAAGGTGAGCCACTCCCATGAAGGCACAGCACCTGCCTATCAGGTTAGGCCAGTCCTGGGAACCCCAGACAGCCAGAGAGCATCTCGCCCGGATCAGCTTGTACGTGCTGTGGGAGCTCACCTATTATGGGGTGGATGGGACAGCCGGAGATGGAGCCGGCCCCCCAGGGCTGAGCCTCAACTGGGCAGGGACCCCGGAAAGAAGGCCTGAGGCCAAGGACTACCTCCTAGGCCCTCACCTTTTAAATCCTTGCCCCTGGGGCGTGGCTAGATTGAGAGCAGCCTCTGGATTAAGTCAGCCTCCAGGCGCTCACAGCATCTGGAAGAAATCTAACCCCTTAGACACGGGGAAGGAGAGCATCTTCGAGTATGAAAAGCCCAGCTGCGCCTGGTCTGGTTGCTATTTTGAAATTAGTCATCCGGTTCAACCACAGATACCTTCCATCAATCAGCAGCAGTTACTGAGTGCCCACTGGGCTCCGGCCCTGCCCTTATTTGTGGCCTAGTAGCCACTCTACTCATAGCTGGGCCAGAGTCCCGTTGTTGAGACCCTGCCCCTTGGCCACAGGGAACTCGGCCCCCCGTGCTGACCTTCTGGGATGCCTTTGGGGTCTCTTCCACACCCCCAACTACCGCCCCAGCTTGCACCTGCCTGGGGGAGAGGCAGTGAGCACCGAGGGCCCTGTAGCTGGGCCACTCCCAGGACTCGTCTGACCCAGGTCTCAGCCTTCCTTCCCCAAACTTATTTTTCCAAACTGCAAAGCTCCAACCGACTTCCAAAGTCACTCATTTTACAGAGAAAACACATGGAAATGCTAACATGGATTCAGATCGAGTGAAAGCCAAGAAAAGAAAACAAAGGAAAGGAAAAAGCTCTTCACGGCTTCACCAGCAGCAGCTCTGCGTACTCCCTGCTTCAGGGCGCATCTGCCCGGGTTCCAAAGGGCTTCCTCTGGGGGGCAAGTGGGGCTTCAGAGTTGCTGACACACCAGTTTCCCGGGGCTTCCATTTCCATTGCGGACCGCAAGAAAAGTGGTAAATGTGGGAACCAGGAGGACGCCCCATTTTCCTGAGTTTACCAGCCCCGTTTAACTCAATGATTCCCAGGCCCCCACGGGGCAGCAGAAAAGAAGGTGGAATTTCTAGTCACCAGAGGTATGCTTATGTACTTTTTTAATGTCTTTGTACCCAGGAGTCTTCATTTGATCTTGGTTCACGGAAAATGTTAGGATTCAGTTCAGTTGAATACAGCAAAGACCTGACGACAGTGTCTTAAATGCACAAAGGTTTCATACTCTTCCATAAAAGAAGTCTGAAAGCAAACATTCCAGGGCAGACACGGCAGCTTCACGAAGTCAACAGACCCCTGTGCTGCTTCTATTTTTCTGTCCTGCCACAAGTGGCTTCCCTTGCCGGAGTCAACTCATGGAACAAGATGGCTGCTGGACCTCCAGCCGTGGCATCCACGTTCCAGGGAGTGGAAAGAAAGAAGCAGGGGGATGTGAGAGAAGCGCCTCTTCCCTTTGGAGGAGACTTACCGGAATTCCCACATTTCTATGGACATCTCTTTGGCAGAATATCACATGAGGGCCAAGAGGCTGGAAAAGGCAGTCCTTTAGCTAAGCACATTGCCACCTCAAATGAAATTACTCAGAAGGAAGGGGAGGGAGGGTGGATGTGGGGGTGGGTAGCAGCAATCTCTCACAGATGCTTGTTACCCTGTTGAAAAGATGTAAAGGTGATGGTCACTGCCGGTCTCTCCTTTGCGTCCATAGTAAACAGGTGAAGAGGATCAAAGCTGCGGAGGATGCTGGCATAGTTTTCCTAGGTGAATACGGAGGTTGATAAAAGCGAGAGCAGACGGAGAGAGGCGTGGCAAAGATTTAACCTATCTTTATTTTTTGCATTGATGGAGTTTCTGCATCCATGGCCCCATCTGTTGACTAATCCGTAGTGACCAGGTGTTTATCAGCAATTACTTTGTGCAGGTGACCCTGGGCTTGGAGCTTGCAGCGTTGGTGGGAGTCTTAACTGGAGTCAGGCACTGCTTCTGACTGGCCTCCCCGCCCCATCCGTCAGCTGTGGCTGCCGCAGCAAAACACTGCAGACTGGATGACTTCAACGGGAGGAGTTGGTTCTCTCGTGCTTCTGGAGGCTGGAAATCCCAGAACAAGGTACCAGCAGGGCTGGTTCCTCTGAGGCCTCTCTCCTCGGCTTGTAGATGATCATCGTCTCCCCGTGTCCTCACACGGTTGTCCCTCTGTCCATGTCTGTGTCCTAATCTCCTCTTCTTATAAGGACACCCGTCAGATTGGATTAGGGCCCACCCTGATGACCTCATTTCAACTTAATCACCTCTTTAAATACCTCATTTCCAATAAGGTCACATTCTGAGATACTGGGGGTAAAGACTTTCAACATGTGAATTTTCAGGGGACGCCATTCAGCCCATAACACCCCTCAAAGCAGGACGCCGGTCACCATTCTCTACTTAAGACACTGCTAACAATTTAGCGGAGCTACACTTCAGTATTTCCTCAGACTATTTCTTGTACTCATCTGTGTTTCAGCAGAGCAGAGAGACGTTAATATTTATTTCAGATGATTGGTTCCCGGAAGCTCTAATGAGCGGCGCTTCAACGCCTCAGAAGGTGATTGTGTTTCACGACCAGGCTTTTGGCGTTTCTGGAAAAACAAATGGACTAACTTTAGGGACTCTGTCGTTTTCCTAGGTAAGTGCAGGAGCTCTCATCTTGGACCATTTATCCTGAAATAGGTACTAATCTTCGGTTTCTGGAGGCCTCTTAAGCCTCTCAGATCAGCCAGAGCCCTGGGTCTGCTGCACTTTGACCGCATCTTGACCGTTTGTTTGTTTGTTTGTTTGCTTGCTTGCTTTTAATGCAAAGCCAGTCCCCTAGGTGGACTCCAAGTTTACAGGGATAGGAACACAGCTCACCCGTGCAGGCCCAGGAGACCTGAAATCTAAGGTGGGAAACAGAATCACGCTACTGTTCTACGCGTCGCGAATGCTGGGAAGGAAATGGATGGCAGCCATATTGCAGGGTAAGGGAGAACGTCCCACGCTCCACGACTTTGGGGCCAGGTGGCAGCACCACCAGTGTCTGCAAAGACATCCAGAGCTGGGAAAGGGAAAGCCAAGTGCAGGACCAGGTCGGCCCAGTCCTGGACCCCCAGCACCGTCGCCTCCGCCATCCAGTTCACCTTCCCATGAGAGGCCCAGATTTAACCTGACACTGATGTTTCATTGCAGGATGGAAGAGGACTTTTCCCAGCAGGCTGGAGACAGGCAGTGGCTCTCTGCAGCCTTTCCTACCCCTGGAGAGAGAGCCCTAGAGTCAAAGGTCTGAGTTCCAGTTCTGACGCTTCCCCCGGGCTGCACTGCTTGACTCCCACCTAAAAGGTGAGCGGGTGGACCTGGAGACCCCCAGGCCCCTGTCCATCTCCGGAGCCCTACGACTTTTTCTTGGCAACCAAGGGGAACTGATTTGCGAACCATCCTCGCAGATGCAACTGTGTCTTTCTAATCCAGGAGTCCAAAGCCGCCGCCGTGTTCCTCAGGGCCCTGTCCCTGCCCTGCCCACAGGGAAGGCCGAGACACGCGCCCTACATCGGTTCAGCCAGACTCAGCTTACCTTCCGTCTTCCTCAGCCATCTGCAAACCGCTCTTTATTAAGTGTGAGCTCTGCTGGAAGTACAGCTGGCCCTCTGCAGATGCGGAACCCACGGATTCCGAGGGCTAACTGTAAGGGACTTGAGCAACCTCGGATTTGGGGTTGCAAAGGAAAGGCCTGGAACGAATCCCCTGAGGATACCCACGGATGCCTGTATTAGAAGCAAACTCATTTCTTTCCTCTTCTCAAAATAGATATACATTGATATATGCTTCTTAAAAAAATCTTCCTTTGTCTCAGTTAGAAAGAGACAAAGTCATATGTGTGTCCTGCACTTTCTGGTTGATTAAAGAACAGCTTGACCCGATAAATGGAAATTTTAAGGCGCTTACAGGGCCTGGAAAGAAACGCAGAAGCCAATTTGAGCACAGAATAAAAATACCATCTGGGTTCTGGTGACAATGAGTAACACTGTTGGCTCTTCTGAGCTCAGACAATTATTATATGAAAAAGAAATTTTTTAAGCCTGCACAGTTAAAATGGTAAAAGATGTTTCACGGTGAAAAAAAGAGACAAAGTTAATGCCCATGGTCGTGGTACCCAGGGCGTTCATCACGTCTGGAAGCATGTGGAGGATGGAGAATGTCGTTAGGGACATCTTCAACCTGGATGAGCATGAGATGATGTCACCGTGTGTTTGGAGTTGATGGTCGCCCCGTACTCCCAGGAACTGATGACACGAGGGTAGGGTGGAGACGGGCAGGAAGTTGATGAGCTAGGATTACGGGGGCACTTTCTCAAAATACTTGGACTCTTGACCGAAACCCACACGAGTCAACGGGGGACGGCCTATTCTCCTAGTCTTGCCAGGGGACTGTTCTGTCCCTGAGTCAGGACTAGACGTCACTCCCCCATTCGGCATCTCAGCCTGCCCCTCAGACACTCACCTGCCTCTGGTTCTGGGACTTTGGCCTCTCCTAGTCTCAGTCCAGCCATGGAAGGGCAAAGATTTCTCTCTTCAAGGCTAAAAGCCGTATCCATGGCTGTGGGCGAAGGGGAGATGTCCATCCCGCTGTTGGGGAGCAGAGATGGGTGTTAAGGAGGGATGCCCAGGGCTCCGAGTTCCCCGATGCAACGAGGAAGCCGCAAACGTTTCTGCCAGTGCGGTTACAACAATCACAGCTCACGCTGATTGAACCTTTATGTGTGCCAAGCACAGTCCGAAGTGCTTTCTCGTGTATTGTTTCATTCAAAAATAATCACCCAGCAATTAGACTCCTTCTCATATGTAAAACACAGAACCCTTGACCTTCACACGCTGTCTGGACACCAGGCTGCTTTCTCTGTTCCCCAGCCCTGCTCAACACACACACACACACACACACACACACACACACACACACACACACACACACACTCTTGCTGTCCTAATTCCTTGCCTTGCATTCTTGAACCAACTTTAATCAGGCTGTCACCTCTACCAATGCCCCCCAAGCAAATCTCAAGGTCACCAGTGATGATACTGTTGCTTAATGCAGAGCTCAATCCTCGATCGGCCTCTTTCTTTTTTTTTTAATTAAAAAAATTTTATATACAATTTTTAAAGGTTACTTTCCACTTAGAGCTGCTACAGAACATTGGCTCTATTCCCCATGTTGTACAATACATCCTTGAGCCTGTCTTACACTCCAAATGTGTCCCTCCCTCTCCCTACCGCCTATATTGCTCCTCCCCCTCCTCCCCACTGGTAACCACTTGTTTGTTCTCTGCCTCTGTAAGTCTGCTTCTTTTTTGTTATATTCACAAGTTTGTTGAATTTTTTAGATTCCACATGTAAGTGATAACATACAGTATTTGTCTTTCTCTGTCTGACTTATTTCACTTAGCATAATGCCCTCCAAGTCTATCCATGTTGCTACAAATGGCAATTTTTCATCCTTTTTTATGGCTGAGTAGTATTCCATCTTCTTTATCCACTCATCTGTCAATGGACATTTAGGTTGCTTCCATATCTTGGCAATTGTAAATAATTCTATGAACGTCAAGGTGCATGTATTGTTTGAATTAGTGTTTTGGGTTTGTTTGTTTTTTTGTTTTTTCGGATACATACCCAGGAGTGGAATTGCTGGGTCATGCGATAGTTCTATTTTCAATTTTTTTGAGAAACCTCCATACTGTTTTCCGGTTGGCCTCTTTCTTGACTCTGCAAGCAGCATTGGACACTGTGGATCACTCCCACCTTCCAGAACATTTTTGTTTACCTACCTCTCCTGGCCTATATGATGCCTTTGTGTGGATTTTAAAAAGCCACTGCTCAGGGCAGATGCAACTCCATGGGCATCCAGCCCATGAGCAGAGTGAAGGTGGCCCCCTTCACCTGGAGCCTTTATGCAGTACACAGACTGCACAACTGTACAGGGCAGTTCTGCAGGGCTACAGGCTGAGAATGGGCCATCTGATAGTAAGATGTCAGAGGCACAGAACAGGGAACTCGAGCAGACCCCAGAAAAGGTAGGTGGGGTTAGGACAAGGTTTCTGGAAGAAAGGCAGCATGGAGAAGGAGAGGGCATATCTTCCAGTGGGAAAAGAGCTTCCCAGTGATCCCTCACCGAGAATCTGACCCGTGCTTACGTGAGGGCGTATTCTGATTATTCTGGAGTAAGGCTCGTGATGCATGTAACTTACTCTCACATGATTCGGCTCCATATCTATGTATGTATGTAAAGGGGGAGAGCAAAGGCTCAAGCAAAGGGGGTCAAAGGTAGATGGACATTCTTTGTACTCTCCCCATACTTGCAATTTTCTGTAAATTTCAAGTGATTTCCATCGAAGGCGCTCTTTTAAAAAGGAAGAGAAAGGCAAAACTATGGAGACAGTAGAAGATCAGAAGTTGCCAGGGGCTGGGGAGGAGGGAGGGAGGCACAGGTGGGGCACAGACGATCTGCAGGTGAGACTACTCAGTACGATACTGTTAGGGCGGATGCGTGTCCCCACCCATGGAAGGTACAACACTGAGGGGCCCCTAATGTAAACCGTGGACTTCGGATGATAATGACGTGTCAACACAGGCTCATCAGTGGTGACAAATGTACTGTCTGGTGGAGGGTGGCAGTAATGGAGGAGGCTGTGCCTGTGTGGGGAAAGGGGGTATATGGGAAATCTCTCAATATCGCTGTGAACCTAAAACCATTCCAGAAAAATCTCTTAGTTATTTATTTATTTTTAATTAATTTATTTATTTTTTGCCATGCCACGTGGCTCGTGGGACCTTAGTTCCCTGACCACGGATTGAACCCGAGCCCCCATCAGTGAAAGCGCGGAGCCCTAACCACTGGATCGCCAGGGAATTCCCCAAATGTCTTTAAAATTTTTTTTGAAAAAGTAGCAGCGGCTGAACCCATAGGACACCCAGTTGACAACCTGGAGAGCCCACCTTCATGCAACCCCGGATGGACCGTGGCCCAGGCCCGTGCGCTCTCAAGGACCTGCAGCGGCAGATCAGCTTCTCAGAGGCCCAGGTCTCCCCTGCAAACTCTCCATCTCAGGCCTCCCCCAGCATGGGGCCCTCGGGGCGAGGCCGTGGGCCACGGAGGGGCTGTGTGGACAGGAACCCAGGAACGCCCACGTAGGCGGGAGCTGTGCGCAAGTAGCCAGACGCCGCGTATCACTGTATTCGCATCCAGGAAAGGCGCCACTGGCTCGGGTCCCCACGTGCAGGCGTCTGGAGAAAGCTGGTCCAGAGGCCACAGCTGAGGTCTGGAGGCCGGGCTGAGACCTGCCACTTCCGTCCGGACTCGACTTGCTCAAGCCCTCAGAGAGAGGGGGGCGACCCCAGCCCCGGGACAGCATCTCCTGACCTGACCCAGGAGGACAGCCTGGCTGCACCTCCCAGGGAAAAATCCCAAAGGTGGCAGGAGCGGGGTCTGGGCCAGTACAGGGGGGCAGGCCCACAACCTGAGCTCCACTGAGAACAGGCCCGAGGCTCCCAGGCTGACCTTCAGGGCCCGCAGCTCGGCCCGCTCGTAAGCCGTGCCGGGGAACCAAGGGACGGGCAGCCCTTCCCACGTGCGGCCAGCCTGGGGCAGACAGAAGCGAGTGGACAGGGGCTGGGCAGAGGAAGGCAGAGCCCCGCCCAGCACAATCACCACCATCTCGCTTTCCCCATTCTCAGGTTCAGGGCTGAACGTGGGCTCCCAACAGATGCAGTTTTCCAGCTAATGTTTTCCTTCAAGGTGTATAAACATCATAGCGTTGGTTTTGACTCTTTGGTTCAAAAATATTCGCCAAAACGAGTGATCTCACCATTCACATTTCTGTGTATAGAAATATCCAAAGAGGACGAGACTCCCGAAGCAATGCTTGCCAAAAATATCCTTTCCTAACATCCTTGTTTATGGAAAAATTAAGTGTCTGTACTGAAGGTTCAGCAAAGAGTCGGAGGAAGAATCCTTGCCTGACGGACGCCAGCACAGTCCCAGAAAACCTTCCTACGTCTTATGTTTAAATAGATCAGGGGGCTCATGCCCCAAACCTAAAACCCAGGAACGAAAAGAGTTAGAGGAGGGATTGCTCTGAAACTCTGTGCTCCTCCAGGCTTCTCAGGGGACTATAGTACAGGGCAAGAAAGTTTTCCCTTCTGCCCTTCTAGGTCCTTTGGCTGGTCTGATCATTAAATCCATGTAAGAGAGATTCACAGGGGAAACAAACAAAGAAAATGACTTATGCGTATGGGAGCCCCAGAAGGATATGAAGACTCAAAAGGCAGCCAGGTAACTGAAGCTTGTATAACATCTTGAGCTAAGGAAAGGGGTGGGGTCTGGGGACACGAAGGGGAGGAGGGCCCTTCACAGGAAGGCGGAGGAGATGTTTGGAAAACAAAGGTTGCCCTGTTATGCAGGTAAGTTTCTCAGGTAATAAGGCATCCCTGGTGAGAGCTCCCTTCCTGGTACATTCCCCCTCTGCAATGTAAGTAGGCAGAGGGGGAGGTATAGAAATTTTCCAGAATCTGCTGGGGGGTTGATTGCACTTAGCCCAAAATAATCACGAGAAAGTGGCGTATTTTGGGGTGGCAAAACCTGCTCCCCTTCCACGGCAAGATTTCAAAAGACTTCAGGACCCTGTGAACTTGAGTCTTCACGCTTTTTGAAGGAGAGCTTGTTCTGCATTCTTTATGTTTTTCTCTTTAAGATGGATTTATCGAGGTAAAATGAACATGTGATAAAATTTACTCATTTAGTGATATATACCTATATCAAATCATTATGTTGTACACCTGAAACTAATACGATGTTATATATCAATTATATCTCAATAAAAACATTCATCATTTTCAGGTGTACAGCTCTTATCCGTCAAGATATAGAGCTTTCCCATCACCCCAAAAAGTTCCCTCCTGCCCCTTCCCTGTCAATCGCCTCCCCGCCTCAGCACGCCTGACTTACGTTCCTATATTTTTGCCTTTTCCAGAATGTCACATCAATAGAACCATACAGTACGTAGCTTTTAGTGTCTGGCTTCTTTCATGGAGCCTGATGCTTTTGAGGTCGTCATGTTCCTGTCTCGGTAACTGTTTACTGCTGAGGAGTGTTGCATGGTACGGATGTGACACTACTTCTTTATCCAAGTGCCAGCTGATGGCCATGTGGGTTGTTTCCAGTTTGGGTGATGAAGCTGCTAGCTGTTTTCTCCTCTCGTGGGTAAACACCTGGGAGTGACACTGATGGCTCACTGAGGAAAGCATATGTTCAACTGCAGAAGGAGCTGCCAAACTGTCTTCCAAAGGGGCTGTAACATTGCACATTGCCACCCGCTGTGTGTGTGTCCCAGCCCCTCCACATCCTTGCTGACACCTGATATCGTCGGCATTTAAAATGTTAGCCATTCCAGTAGGAGTGTAGGGTATCTCATTATGATGTTAATGTTCGTTTCCCTAATGACTAATGATGAGCATCTTTTCACGTGTTCATTTGGGGTCCGTATCTCTTGCCTGGGTCTGCTCAGCCCATTTTTAGAAACGGAAGCTGCATTTTCTTATTCCGGCCGCTAATGAGTGGCGGGGTGGGAGGCATCTCAACCTGTCAGTTCTAAGCATTTTCCTTCAGGTCACCTTTAGGATGCCCTGAGCATCCCTGAGGTTCTGTAGGACACATGCAGCCAATCTGGGAAGGCTCCTCGGGGTAAAGATCCCAGTACCCGGGCAAGTGGGTCATCTGTGAGTACGTGAAGTCCTCTCACGGACGCTGTAGGGATGGCTCAGTAAAGTGCCCCTCCAGTTCTGCGTTCACATGCTCTCCTGTGAACACAGGAAAGGAAGTGTGGACCGTGCAGCTGTTTCACTTAGAAGCCCCTGACCTGAAGCCCGCCCGGTGCTGGGCCCTCAGGGGTGGCCGATTTCGGCTGGTCTGAACCAAGCTCTTCTGGCAGTGAAGGCCACAGGAGCCCTGTAGCAAGGCCACCTTAAGGCTCCAGACGGGAAGGGCGTGGCCGGACCCAGAATGGACTGCCCCAGACCTCTGGAACCGCATACAGGATCCCAGCATGAAAGTGTCAAGTCCTGGAGCTTCTGGGCTCCCACGCCCCACAAGGTCATTGTCCTCCCTGGGCACGGTCTGTGCGGCCTCCTGGCTTCAGCCTGCAGCGACCCAGCCCCCAGGCTCCTCCCACCCCTACACAGCCTGGCTCCTGCTACCCTCGCCTGACGCTCTGGGGCCCCGTCCAGCTGGAGGACATTGGGCACCTTCTGGAGATGCTTTTGGTTGTCAAAACTAGGAGGGTTGCTACCGACATCTCATGGGTGCGGGGCCAGGGACGCTGCTCAACCTTCTCTAATTCACAGGATGGCTCCCGCGCCCAGGGATGATTCAACAGCCCCCAGCACGTCCTGCTTCACCTCCGTCCGGCAGCCAGCCAGCCTGTGACAGACGTGTCCAGTGCAGCGGCCCGCCACTGACACTTGTGGGACTCTAGGCCGTTGCGATGCTTATGAATTGCCATGTTATCATTAACTATCCTTAATTCCATTGTATTTGCATCCTCATCGGGGAAAAAAGCAATAACCGAAGACGCAAAGGTACGTGAAGAGGGCGCGAGGGGCATATACGCCTGATCATTCGCACAGAGGCGGGAATGAAGCCGGAGTGTCTTGATGACGCACGGTTACGGCCGCGCATCCGTCCCGCACAGACGTCGCGTCCAAGGTCTGAGAAACCCACGTGTCACTCTCTTCGACGGTGAGGCTTCTCTATTCTCATGCTCGCATTGTTCATTTTAACTGGGAGGTTGACAAAAACTTAACTCATTTTCAAAAATAAAACTAAATGAAAAACTAGATCAGTCATACGTGATGGTTAATTTTATGTGTCACCTCGGCTAGGCTGTAGTACCCAGATTTTGGTCAAACATGATTTTAGATGTTTCTGTGAAACATTCTGTAATTTTTTAGGTGAGATTAATATTGAATCGGTAGACTGACTAAAACAGGTTGCCCTCTGTATTGGGGAGGTGGTTTCATCCAATCAGCTGAAGACAAGACAGACCGACGTCCCCCAGAGAAGAAGGAATTCTTCCAAAAACGGACTTTGGGCTCAAACTGAAGCTCCTCCCCGAGTCCTCGGTCTGCCCGCCCACCCTACAGATTTTGGATTTACCAGCCCCATAACTGTGTAAAATAATTCCTTAAAATAAACGTTTCCCTCTCTCTCAATATACAATAGATGTATAGATACACACACACACACACACACACACACACACACACACACACACCGTTACCCTACTGATTATTGGTTATGCTTCTGTGGAGAAGCCTAACACACTACATTTATTATTTTTCTTGTAAAACGGCACTTGTTTGAGATTTTTTTTAAATGGCTGACACTTCATTATTCACATGACGTTGGCTATTCTTCCCTTCACCAAGATTTTTTTTCTTTTTTTCAGGATATTGAATATGTTTCCCTGTGCTGTACAGTAGGTCCTTGTTGTTTATCTGGTTTTTATGTAGTAGTTTGTTTGTGTCTGCTAATCCCAAACTCCTAATTTATCCCTCCTTGTACACCCTTCCCCTTTGGCAACCATAACTTTGTTTGCTATGTCTGTCTGTTTCTGTTTCATAGGTAAGTTCACTTGTGTCAGATTTTAGATTCCACGTATAAGTGGTATCATATGATATTTGTCTCTCTCTCACTTACTTGTATGATAATCTCTATGTCCATCCATGGTGCTGCAAATGGCATTATTTCATTCTTTTTTATGGCTAATATTTCAGTGTGTGTGTGTGTGTGTGTGTGTGTGTGTGTATACATACATACACACACACACATATATATATATATACCACATCTTCTTTATCCATTCATCTGTCAATGGACATTCAGGTTGCTTCCATGTCTTGGCTATTGTAAATAGTGCTGCTATGAACACTGGGGTGCATGTATCTTTTCAAATTAGAGTTTTTTGTGGCTATATGCCCGGTAGTGGGATTGCTGGATCATATGGCAACTCTATTTTTAGTTTTCTAAGGAACCTCCATACTGTTCTCCATAGTGACTGCACCAATTTACCTTCCCACCAATGGTACACAAGGGTTCCCTTTTCTCCACACCCTCTCTGGCATTTATTACTTGTAGACTTTTTGATGATGGCCTTTCTGACCGGTGTGAGGTGATACCTCACTGTAGTTTTGATTTGCATTTCTCTAACGATTAGTGATGTTGAACAGCTTTTCATGTGCCTCTTGGCCATCTCTATATCTTCTTTGAAGAAATGTCTATTTAGGTCTTCTGCCCATTTTTCGATTGGGTTGTTTTTTTTTTTAATTATTGAGTTGTATGAGCTGTTCGTATATTTTGGAAATTAAGCCCTTGATGGTCGCATCGTTTGCAGATCTTTTCTCCCAGTCTGTAGGTTGTCGTTTCATTTTGTTTACGGTTTCCTTTGCTGTGCAAAACTTATAAGTTTCCCTTCACGAAGATTCTGAATTCCACCAACACCTGGGTCACCGTGCCCACGTGTAGCTTGTATAATCACAGTGGTGAGTACGTCTGAAGAACAATGTTGAAAGTGGCTGTCCTGTCCACCCACGGCAGGGAGCCATAGGCATGGAGGCTCCGCCAGATCCAGCTGCAAGCAAGACACAAACAGAAGCTCAGATCACGTGTGTCTCCCTCCTGGGTACAGGGAGAAGGGTGTGGGAAACCAGCTCGATTCGGAATGGAAAATGGGATGTTTAGAGGAGAAGGAAGCTCAGGACAAGTTGAAGCCGGAAAAAGCTGGACCGGAGTTAGAGGAACTGTGCAGTGAGACACAGGGGAAAGGGCTCCCCACTGCTTGAAGCTGACCAGCAATTCCCAGGAGATAATGATGGTGAGGACCAGGGCCTCATACCCCGTTTTACCTTTCCTAGACGCTAGAATGCAAAGGAATGCAATAACTATTCACTGAATGAACAAATGAATGAGTAAATCCCATAAAGTCAAAATATAAGAAGTTTCTGTGCACACACAGGTGGGTTAATTCCTGTACTCTCCCCAGCTGTTAATGAGACCTCACATAGGAGCAGCCAGCACCTGCTCTGACACATACTTCAGTGGTTGCCCAATGCTCGTTGGTGAAATCCATTTAAAAAAATCTGCTATTTCAGGTGTCTGGAGTGAAAATAGTGTCCCCGCCATTTTTAGAAGTTTTCACAAGAGGCAGTGTGGTGGGGTGAATCGTGTCCCCCAAAAGATATGCTGAAGTCCTGACCCCAACATCCGTGACTGTGACCTTATTGGGAAACAGGGTCTTTGCAGATGTCATCAAGTTAAAACGTGGCCATTGTGGACGAGCTGGCGTCTAATCTAATGACTGGGGTCATAAGGAGAGAGAGATAAAGACACAGAGGACACACAGGGAGGCCGTGTGACAACGGGGCAGAGATTGGAGTGCTGTGTCTACAAGCCAAGGAGGGCCATGGAGTGTGGCACCCACAGAAGCTGGGAGAGGCGGGAAGGACCCTCCCGTAGAGTCCGCAGAGGAAGCATGGCCCTGCTAACTCCTTAGTTTGGGACTTGTGGCCCCCAGAACTGTGAGAGCACAAAGTTGTCTTGTTTAAGCCACCCGGTCTGTGGTGTATAGAATGAGTACACGTAAAATGGCACAGAACAAGGCTATGCCCTGAGAGCCAGTACTAGCAGTGAGCTGAACAGGAGACAAATTCTGAAACAAGGAACTCATACTCTTAGAGGTTTACATCATGCTGGGCACCTGTCCACTGTCTAACACTTGAGACTCGCTACTCAACCCTTCAACAACCTAGGGGGAGACCAAGGCACAGAGAGGTTAAGTAACTCACTCAAGGTCACACAGCTCATCCCTGGCAGGGTGGGGATGTGACTCAGTTTGGACCCAGAGCCTCCTTCTTCAGCACTAAGTGGTCCAGCATGTATTCTTGTCCTGGGGCTGCTGTCCCAAAGTATCACAAGCTTGGTGGCTTAAAACAACAGGAATTTATATTCTCACAGTTCAAGAGGCCAGAAGTCCAAGATCCAGGTGTCGTCAGGACCGTGCTCTCTCCCTCTGAAGACTCTAGGGAAGAAGCCCTCCGTCCCTCGACCAGCTTCTGGGGGCTGCCAGCAAGCCTCTGCTTTCCCTGGCTTGTGGCTGCCTTGCTCTAATCTGCCTGTGTCTTCACACGGGCTTCTCCCTGGGCACCTGTGTGTCTCCACATCGCTCTCTCCTGGCAAAGACACCAGTCATGGGATTCAGGGCCCATCCACTGCAGGCTGACCTCATCTTAACTAGATTTCCTCTGAAAAGACCCCATTTCCCAGTAAGGTCACGGGCACAAGTTCGGGGCTGAGGAAGTGGACATATTTGGGGACACGGCTCCACCCACTACCTGCTCAAACCTGCCCCGGGGATGCAGTGTCCTCAGGGATGCTAAGACCGCCTGGAGGAGGAGGGAAGCAGGCCAGGGCCCCAGGGCTCCCCCAGGGCCAAGCCTCCTGCTCTCCGGGGACCTGAGAAAACTTCCTGAATGAATATGCGACCGCAGGTCTCCGGGGAGCAGGGCACTCGCCTCTGCGCTGCCCTGGACGGGCCTCTTCTGTCGCCGCAGCTGAGCCCCTGGATCTGGAAGCACGCTCTCTGCAGCACTGTGGTCTCCGGACGAAGCTCCAGGGTTATTCCCAGTGAGACACTTTGCGGGCAGCATAACGCCTAGACTTGAAAGTGAGTCGGCCGTGTCAGGAGAGACACGAGTGCCTTCCCTGGACAACTATTCAGTGAACAGCTACTATGTGCCGTCACCACCAGAACCATCAAAAACTCTGCGTCAGACCAGGCCGCACACATTCAGCCCCTCCCCTCGGCCTCGCGCCCCAGCCCCGCCCCCCAGCCCCGCCCTCCCACCTTCAACTCCGCCTCCACCCAGCAGCTTCCTACTCCATCCCATCCCTGCTCCAGCCTCCCGCTCTCAGCTGCCTTGTGCACGTGACCAGGCCCCTCCCCTACATCTCTGACCATGCGACCCAGCCCGACCTGGCCCTGCCCGCCGCCCTCAGGGCTTACGACCATCTCCCAAGTCCCATCTGCTCCCCCCACGTCAATCCAATTGTGCCACCCCAACCCCTGGCCCCATCTTCGTTTCCACCCTCATCTCCCACTACTCCTCCTTGATCTTCGTGCCTCATCTGGTCTCCAACAGCATGAAGCTCCTCTACGTGCCAGGCAGGATGCTAAACCCTGGGGCTGCAAGCAGGAAGAAAAGGTGCGGGGACAGGTGAGAAGATACCTGCGATTGCCTTCAAGTGATAAGTGCTGGGCCCCGCCTGAATCCCAGTGGAACAGAGAGGAAAAACTACTTAGCTCTGTGCAGAGGTCAAGGAGGGCTCCCCAGAGGAGGTGACACCAGGTGGAGGCTGGGAGGATGACAAGGAGCTGGCTAAGCATGAGGTGGGAGAAGGACATTCCAGGGAGGAGGAGGGAGGAGAGAGAAGCTGTGTGAGCTCCCTGAGCTGAAGTTAGCTCTACCTGATGGCGTCTTGGCCCGCCTGCAGGCTTCAAAGGGCTGGAGAGACAGGCTGAGCTGCGTCAGCCCAGCCTCGCGTGCCTTGCTAGGGTCCAGAGATGGTAGGACGTCCCTAACTGCCACTGTTGAGTTCCACCCCGCTTTAGGTTCTATTCATACATAGGCTGCTTGTTCCTGGTTCTCTTTCCAGATGGCTTCCTCACCTCCTCTGGACCCAGAGAGCCAAATAGCCTGGGGCCGCTCTGCTGGGGGCAGCCTCTCAAAGTTCTTGTGGGGTCACTGCAAGTGGTACTGTGATCTTAGGCCCGCTGTGGCAGCCCCACGCAGTGCTGGGCGTGTGTCAATGCGTGGGACCCAGCTTGGGGATGGGGAGGAGGAGGACAAAGGGACCCGTTGCCTGGCAACAACACCCCGCCCTTCCCCAACCCAGCCAGACCTGGTGGTACCTATTGTGACATAACTTTCCTCCGACCACCTGCAGGGCGACTGCACTTGGCCATTGTAATCCTTCCTATGTATGATGCTGGTGTGGAGGCTTCACCCTGCCCTGTCCCTGGAGCCCCTTCTGCAATGGCTGATGACCCTGGAGGGACTTCTCCATCCCTGGATGAACCAGCTCCCAATCCCAGGGTGCTAGAGCCTGACTCCTGCCGGCTTACCCCCAAGGCCCTAAATCCACCCGCCTGGTGGCCAGCCCGCTCTGCTGCACCCCTTTGGCAGGCCCTGGCTTGGTCCTCTGGTCCTCCGACTGCACCTTTCCTCAAACCCAAGGCCTTCCCAGCCTGGGTGCGTCCACTGACACTGTCAGGTCCAGGCCCGTGTCTACCACGCGCCCCAGATTTCCCAGCAAGCTCATGACTTCATGCAGTCGCTCTCCATTTTTAAAAGTCACATTTCCCATGAGTTGCTGATTCGTGCGCTCAAAGCGCCTCTCCCGGACTTCTGCGTGCTCTGGGAAGCTGCCCGCCCAGACCACGGCAGGGCTCGTACCTCCAGAATGGGTTTCAAAAGCACCATCAGCAGATGACTAACCCCTTCTTAGCATATGTGTAATACAGTTGAATCCCTTCCCATCCGAGACAAAAGCTACTTACTGGATACGCTCTGCCATGTTCGGGAGTGTTAGTTAATTAAGCCGGGATTGACTAATGCAGCCAGAGCACAGATTCAACCGGCAGGGGTGGCAGGCTGTGGGCCAGTGGCCAGAGCAGAGCTAATAGCATGCACGAGGCATGAGAAGGAAGTGGAAAAGGGGGAGAAGCGGTCGTGGGCTGGGCCCGGGGGCACCTCCCTCCCTCTCCGCCCGGCAAACCCGGGGAGCCACAGTGCCCCGGAATCTCCCCGCTGGATGTTTGCATCAGTGACCATGCCTGCTGTCTTATTTCAGGCCCTTTCCATTTCCCATTGCAAACATTGCAGAAGACCCACAGCTTCCAGGCTCTTCCCTCTCCTCCCCACCAGTCCTCTGCAGAACACCCAGGCTCACCAGGTGGACATGTCTCTCCCGATGGTAAAATCTCTCACTCTGTCCTTGTCACCCAGGGGAAGGCATGGGCTCACAGAGCCCGCACCTGTGCATGCTCAGCCCTCAGCCCCGTGGGCGCCAGCTGGGCCCACATTAGTGCAGTGAGGACTCCGTGAGGGCAGGAGCTTTGCTTTACCTACTGATCTGTCCTAAGGGCTAGAACAGTGCCCAGCATGAAGTAGGTGCAGAAGAAAAAAAGAGAGAAAGAAAGACTAAAAGAAAGAATGAAAGAAAGAAAGGAAGGAAGGAAGAAAGGGAGAGAGGGAGGAAGGAAGGAAGGAAGAGAGAAAGAAAGAAAGGAAGGAAGGAAGAAAGGG
>NC_041221.1:12206947-12208759 GCF_002837175.3 Physeter macrocephalus | reverse complement strand
GAAAGAAAGAAGGAAAGGAAGGAAGGAAGAAGGAAAGAAGGAAGGAAGGAAGGAAAGAAAAAGAAAGAAAGAAAGGGAGAGAGAAAGAAAGGGAGAGAGAGGGAGGGAGGGAGGAAAAAAGAAGACAAATAAGTGACCGTTGGGTTTGGTCCCATGGAGGTTACTGGTGACCTTGGCAAGTGATGGAGACTCAGGAAGACGGGAGTGAACTGAGGAACACCCAGGGGGAGGGGCGTGAACAGAAAGGGGGACACGGACACCTTGCACGTGTCCTGAGCATGCTGTATTTCATGTTGATGACCCCTCATGTACGCCACTGCCGCGTGAGCTCCTTCAAGACGGGGCCTGAGCCTTGTGCCTCTCTGCACCCCACCAGAAGCACAAGCACCCCCGCCCCTTGGCCCATGCTCAGTAAACTTACTCACTGAACACCTGGATAAAGCTGTTGGTGAGGGCTTCCCTGGTGGCGCCGTGGTTCAGAACCCGCCTGCCGATGCAGGGGACACGGGTTCGAGCCCCGGTCCGGGAGGATCCCACATGCCGCGGAGCAACTAAGCCCGTGCGCCACAACTCCTGAGCCTGCGCTCTAGAGCCCGCGAGCCACAACTCCTGAGCCCGTGCGCCACAACGACTGACGCCCGCGCGCCTAGACCCCATGCTCCGCAACAAGAGAAGCCACCGCAATGAGAAGCCCGCGCACCGCAAAGAAGAGTCGCCCCCGCTCGCTGCGACTAAAAAGAAGGCCCGCGTGCAGCAATGAAGACCCAACGCAGGCAAAAATAAATAAGTAAAAAATAAATGAAAGCTGTTGGTGAGAAACGTCACTTTTGCGCATAACCCATGAGCCATAACTGATGCCCCCTAATGGCAGGGGGCAGGACATGTAATTATCATGAGTGCCCTGGGGTGGTGGGAAGGAGACTCAGAGAGAAGCCCAGAAAGTCTCTGCTGCTCTGTAAAAGGGAACCCCATTCCATCCACTGTCAATGGAGCCCCCATGGGGCCGGCGGCCACCTGCCTAGCGTCTTCACGCTGAGAAACAAGCGTGCTGGGGAAGACGTGGGCTCTGCCCTTGCAGAGCTCAGAACCTCAGCCTGGTGACAGACATGTAAACCCACATTTCTTCACGAGAGGAGTGTCCCAGGCCCCCAGGTGTTGCTTGTTGGGAGGGTCAGAGGAGCAACACCCAAAGGCGGCCTTTGAAAGATGGACAGGAGTTCTCCCGCTCACTGGCTCTGGAGCGAGGCAACGCAGCACTCTCACACCGTGTGCCCCGGACCGAGGACGTCGGAAGGTCTGTCGCAGGCATCGCCAGAGTCCTCACGGAGTTCCAGTTACTCTGCGCGAAACCATTGGGGTCATCAGTGTACCGCAGAACCCCGAAAGTTAATTTCGAGTTTCCTGATTATCAATCAATGTCTACTTCCCTGTCACTACAACTCCGTGGTCAAGTTTATAATTACTATAATTCAGTAACGAATTTCACTACCAAAAATAATTTTGAGCTGGCTCGGTGAGCGTGCACCAGGGTTACCTTGGTAAAGCATCAGAGGAGCGAAGCGTCCCAGCGCCACGGATCAGACCCGCCCCACCTGCCAGGGGTCGCTTCCCACTCCAAGCTGCACCGCAGGAGCCAGGCAGCGCCGCGGCGGTGACCTCCTCTTCAGGTCCTGCAGCCGGCACCCCTAACAGGGCTTCGCTCAGAGCACATCAGGGAACTTCCCACCTCGGCCAAACTTAATACTTCTTTACTTAGCAACATCTCCTAAGGTCCTACTTTTAAAATATTACAGATTTGTATGGAATTTCCTC
>NC_041221.1:12202714-12206447 GCF_002837175.3 Physeter macrocephalus | reverse complement strand
GTGGGGGCCACGGAGGAAGCAGAGCCCGACTGTCGGGGTGGCTGTGCGTCCGGGAAAGTCTGAGCAGGGTCTTGAATGTCAGCAGAAGTCAACAAGCCTGAAGAGGAAGTGGGGCGGGAAGGCCAGGCACAGAGAGGGGCGGGTACAGCAGGGAGCTCAAAGGCCAGGAAGTGCGAGCAGGCCGCGCTGGGCTTCTGGCCCCTGCCGCTGACGTCTACCCTGTTTGCTGGGGCCCGATGGAGACGAGTCTGGAGACGCAGCCAGGGCCTGGCCGGAAGTGGCCCCGCGGAGAGTCAGCTCTTAGCCCCAAAGGGATGGGGAACTCGCCAAGGGCTGAGCAAGGGCAGAGTTTGTACAGTACGTCACCCAGAGCCTCGCTAGGCAGAGTGCGGCCTGGGACCAGCTGCTGCAGCATCACCTCGGAGCCTGTAGGAAATGCAGACTCTCAGGCCCTGTGGAAGCCAAGCCCGCACTTTAAGAAGAGCCCGGAGAAGTTCAATGCACGTGAAAATCTGAGAAGTCCCGTCCCAGGACACTTTGGAGCGGATTCTCCTGGCCGGGTGGGCACTGCGTCCCGTGGGGCTCTGCGGGCGGGGATGAGGAGGTGGATGAGGGTGAGGGGCACCGGGTGAGGAATCTGGGGAGGGGAGGCGGAGGCAGGGACAAGGCGACGGCCGGGCCTCCTCCACGGCCGGGGCTGAGATCCTTCATCGAGCCGCAGGGCTGAGAGCAGGTTGGAGGATGGTGGGCTCCATGTGGCAGATGCTACATCTTAGGTGTCTGTAGTGATGGGTCTAGAACTGGGAAACCAGAGACGTGCACTAGGAGTGGACGGTGGTGACCCGGCCGGCTTTGAGTCTGCTGTTTTCTAAATCCTTGCAAACCATCTGCGTAACGATCCGTCTGACGTGCTGTCAGGGGTCAATGCCAGCACTGCCAGATCGAGCTTTCTGGGAGCCACCTTGAGGACGATCAGGACGTTTCCGCTTCCCCTTTCATTGCACCGTATGTTAGAATCTCTGAGTGGGGCCCCCTCCCTACATTAGCACCCCTCTTCCTCACCGCGGTTCTGAGTAAGCTGGGAGTGAAGTAACCAGTAAACAAGGGGGCGGACTGGCATCGTTAGTGCCCGTGGGCCAAGGGGACCACTTGGCCCGGGTCTCTTAGCCGAGCCCCCAGATCAGGTAGGTCCAGGCGCCCAAGCACAGGCAGGGCTGGGGCAGGCCTGCTTCCTGCAGGCAGCTGGCCCTCTTCTTGCCCAAGGGCCGCAGGAGGCCGGGGCTCACAGGAAGGAGGCCTGGGGTTGGGAGATCTCCCCCTACACACCTGTCTCTGCTCGCCCAGCTCCAACGACAGGGATCCTGTTGTCACATCTGCCAGCTCGGCGGCATCTTTGTGTTGACCCACCTGGGCCTGAGGACCTGACCCGAATAGTCTCCTTCTCCGTCTGCAACCCAGTGCGGCTGAACGTGTTTAGTTTGGGGCCCGCTGTCGATGGCGGGGGATGAGAAGCAATCAGAGTAGAACGGGGCCCCCAGCGCGGAGGGGCGGGCGCTCTCCCAGGCTGCCAGCCTCGCTCAGGGACGCCCAGGAGGGCCCAGCTCTGCTTCTAGCTGGCCGGCCAGGGTGCCATCATCCTGGGAGCTCTGTGGAGCCTCCCTTGAGATGAAGGGGTGTCCCTGGGGTCCCTGTTTTCCTTCCCCACCTGCGCAGTGCCGACAGCCCACCCCAAGCTGCCTCCCAGCTTGGAATGTGCCTCCTGCCCTTGGCTGGTTTCTCCTCCTTTTAAAAATCATTTTTAAAAGGGGCTTCTAAAATCCCTTTAGCCAACTTTCTCATCTGAAGAGAAAGTGAATTCTAAGGAAATCTCACCCCCTGATGAAGCCGTTGGGCACTTGATCGGTGTCTTTCAAACCTGCCTAAGAACCACGCGCTTGTTTAAAATGCGGGTGGGGCTTCCCCGGTGGCGCAGTGGTTGCGCGTCCGCCTGCCGATGCAGGGGAACCGGGTTCGCGCCCCGGTCTGGGAGGATCCCGCGTGCCGCGGAGCGGCTGGGCCCGTGAGCCGTGGCCGCTGCGCCTGCGCGTCCGGAGCCTGTGCTCCGCAACGGGAGAGGCCGCAACGGAGGGAGGCCCGCGTACCGCAAAAAAAATAATAAATAAATAAATAAATAAATAAAATAAAAAAAATAAAAATAAAATAAAATGCGGGTCCCCAGGCGCCCCGGGCACGGACAGTGAACGGTCACTGCCTGGCTGCCGGCAGGTGGTGCTGTGTCCGCAGCATCGGTGCCACTGGGCTTGTTCTCACGCAATCAGGAACGCAGAGTCCCGGGCCCGCCCGGGCCTGGGAGGCAGGGGCTGCAGTTAACGAGATGCCAGGCGAGTTGATCCACACTGACGTCTGAGAGGCACTGCGCTCGGTTCCCACGTCAGAACCTATCGGGGCGCCCGGAGAGCTGGCACAGCTGCCTCAGACCTGGGGCTCGCCCCCAAAACTCTGATCGGCCTGCGGTGGGCCCAGCATTCTGTACTCTATCGTTACGTTGTGAACGTTTGCTGCAGTATAATATACCTGAAAAGGTGTGCGCATCTTGTGTTCAGCTCCGTGAGCTGTCACCAGTGGGCGGCCCCCACGTAACCCAGATCAGGAATCTAAACAGGACCAGCACCTGGGGCCCAGCGACGGACTCCCTCTCAGTCGCGCCCCGTCGCCTCCTCCAGAGATAACCGGGTGATGACGGCTGACAGTCCAGGGTGGGCGGCTTTGGTTCTTCTAGAAACCGCTGTGCTTCCCCTTCCGCACAGTGGGGCTGAGCTGCCCCTTCCACCCCGCAGTGTGTACAAGTCCATCGTAGGGACACATCAGCCTACCGTTGGGGGACGACGGGTCACTTCCCGTTTGGACTGTTCTGAGTGTGCATCTGTTTCTTAACAGTTCCCGTGCTGATTCTAACGTAGAGCTAGGTCAGAGCCACCGGCCTGCACGATGCTTCGTCCCCTCCTGGCACGCCGTCCCCACCCCGTTCCCATGCGCTCCACCTTCGGAGCCCACTGAGTGGCGCAGGCAGCAGCCCTTTCTTCTAGTCTTGCGTCCAGCTGCCCAAGGATAACAAATGGCCATTTCCAGAAGCCTCTGTGTTCCTCCAGGACAGCAGGAGCTGTGATACATTTTCAAGTCCAACCTCATTTTCTTTAAGTCAAGAGCTCTGACGAAAAACGATGTGAGCTTGTACCCTCAACCAAAAGGTTTCAGGCATGTGGCCGGGGCAAAAGGCTGCAGCGCCATTCCTGCCCGCTTTCCCTGCTCCTGGCAGACGGACGGCTCAGGATGGAGGTTGGGTCCCAGCGCCAGGGCGAGGCTAAGGTGAGGAAGGCACTTGCCTGGGTGCGAAATTTAAGAGGACGCCAAACACTCAGTAATCACGTATAAACACAGTTTTAATACAATATTTAGAAAAAAATCAAAATTAATGCAAAAAGTCCATGATGAACAGAATATCGACATTTTAAACAAAGGCCATTGCTGACCTGAGCCATATTGGACCACAGGCAAAAGAAAAAAATGTGCACCATACATGGTTTTACTTTTTTTTTTTTTTAACATCTTTATTGGAGTATAATTGCTTTACAATGGTGTGTTAGTTTCTGCTTTACAACAAAGTGAATCAGTTACACATATACATATGTCCCCATATCTCCTCCCTCTGGCGTCCCCCCCCCACCCCCCCCAT
>NC_041221.1:12194762-12202597 GCF_002837175.3 Physeter macrocephalus | reverse complement strand
CTAGGTGGTCACAGAGCACCGAGCTGATCTCCCTGTGCTATGCGGCTGCTTCCCACTAGCTATCTATTTTACGTTTGGTAGTGTATATATGTCCATGCCACTCTCTCACTTCGTCCAGCTTACCCTTCCCCCTCCCTGTGTCCTCAAGTCCATTCTCTACTTCTGTGTCTTTACTCCTGTCCTGACCCTAGGTTCTTCAGAACCATTTAAAAAAATTTTTTTAGATTCCATATATATGTGTTAGCATACGGTATTTGTCTTTCTCTTTCTGACTTACCTCACTCTGTATGACAGACTCTAGGTCCATCCACCGCACTACAAATAACTTAATTTCCTTTCTTTTTATGGCTGAGTAACATTCCATTGTATATATGTGCCACATCTTCTTTCTCGATTCATCTGTCGATGGACACTTAGGTTGCTTCCATGTCGTGGCTATTGTAAATAGTGCTGCAATGAACAATATGGTAGTTCTATTTTTAGTTTTTTAAGGAACCTCAATACTGTTCTCCATAGCGGCTGTATCAATCTACATTCCCACCAACAGTGCAAGAGGGTTCCCTTTTCTCCACACCCTCTCCAGCATTTACTGTTTGTAGATTTTCAGCAAGATCCTTTTTGACCCACCTCCTAGAGAAATGGAAATAAAAACAAAAATAAACAAATGGGACCTAATGAAACAAAAGCTTTTGCGCAGCAAAGGAAACCATAAACAAGACGAAAAGACAACCCTCAGAATGGGAGAAAATATTAGCAAACGAAGCAACTGACGAAGGATTAATCTCCAAAATTTACAAGCAGCTCATGCAGCTCAATATCAAGAAAACAAACAACCCAATCCCAAAACGGGCAGAAGACCTAAACAGACATTTCTCCAAAGAAGATCTACAGATCGCCAAGAAACACGTGAAAGGATGCTCAGCATCACACATCATTAGAGAAATGCAAATCAAAGGTCTTACTTTTTTTTAATGGCTTGGGATTTTTCCAGAATATTAAGATAATTGAAAAGTATTGAAGAATGGAAAGTACGTATTCTGAAACGCATGGCATTATTTTAAGTATTTGACGAACAACATAAACAGAATTTATACGTTTCCTTTCGTGGTTTTAATGGAAAAAAACCTCATCAATAGTATTTTCTAAATCTACTTCTTTGCTTCTCTCATTTTTATTTCAGTAAATGCTATGTCTGACAATCTATCTAGACAAAGTGATGATCTAAAATAATGTAAAATTAATATTAAATATTATTTTATGTATTAAATAACATTAAACATCAAATACTTTAATGATATAAAAATTATCTAAAATTGTCACTTGATCAAGAGAAATTACTATGCATGGCAATGCTCTCATTAACATTAAATATCATTATTATAAAATATTAATGTTAAATAGCATTAAACATTTAATGTTTTAGTACCATTAAAATATTTAAGAGTTGTCTGTTGCTGGGGATCCAATGCCTTGAGGGCTGTAGTTATATTTTATCCAGTGTTTTAGTTGTTTTAGGTGGGGAGGCAAATCCAGTCCCTATTATTCCATCTTGACCAGAGTGGAAATCCTCTTTTACTTTGAAGTTTTCCTCCATATTTTCAAACTTCTTGCCTCTTTGTGCTGATTCTGTGTAACTTTTGTTAGTTCTTTTTTTTTTTTAATTGAAGTATAGTTGATTTACAACTTTTCAGGTGTAGAACAAAGTGATTCAGTTATACAAACACATACACACACATATATACATACACATATATATTCTTTTTCAGATTATTTCCGTTTTAGGTTATTATAAGATATCAAATATAGTTCCCTGTGCTACACAGTAGGTCCTTGTTGGTCATCTATTTTATAAATATATAGTAGTGTGTATCTGTTAATCCCAAACTCCTAATTTATCCCCTCATCCTTTTCCCCTTTGGTAACCATAAGTTTGTTCTCTATGTCTGTGAGTCTATTTCTGTTTTGTAGATAAGTTCATTTGTGTCATATTTTAGATTCCACACATAAGTGATATCATATGATATTTGTCTTTGTCTGTCTTAGTTCACTTAGTATGATAATCTCTAGGTCCATTCATGTTGCTGCAAATGGAGTTATTTCATTCTTTTTTATGGGTGAGTAATATTCCATTATATATATACACATATACATATATGACATCTTCTTTCATCTGTTGATGGACATTTAGGTTGCTTCCACGTCTTGGCTATTGTAAATAGTGCTGCTCTGAACACTGGGGTGTACGTATTTTTTCGAATTAGAGTTTTCATTTTTTCTGGATATATGCCCAGGAGTGGGATTCCTGGGTCATATGGTAATTCTATTTTTAGGTTTTTAAGGAACTTCCATACTGTTTTCCAAAGTGGCTGCACCAATTTACGTTCCCACCAACAGTGTAGGAGTGTTTCCTTTTCTCCACACTCTCTCCAGCACTTATAATTTGTAGACATTTTGATGATGGCCATTCTGTAGATTCCGTGTAATTTTCTTCTGATGTATCTGCTAGTTCATTAATTCTCTTTGGCCATATGAAATCTGTTCTTTGACCCAGTTGCCTTAGTCCATTTGATCTGCTATAACAGAAAACCACAGACCGGGTGGCTTATAAACAACAGAAATTTATTTAGGCTGGAAGTCCAAGATCAAGGCACCAGCAGATTTGATGCCTGGTGAGGGCTCTTTCCCTGGTCCACAGATGGCGTCTTCTCACTGTGTCCTCACCCAGCAGAAGGGCTGAGAGAGCTCTCTGGGGCCTCTTTTATCAGGGCACTAATCCCATTCATGAGGGCTCCACCCCTCTGACCTAGTCACCTTCTAGCGGCGCCACCCCCAAACACCATCACACATTCTTATGTAAGGCATGGGGGACACAAATACTCAGTCCACAACACCATTCATTGAGGTGTTTGTTTTTTTTTTTTAATTTCAAATTATTATTTTTTCTCTAGACGTTCCATTTGTTTCTTTCTCACATATACCCGATCAGTCTGTATACTGTCCAGTTATTTGTCATCTTTATTATTTCACTTTATTATTTTAAAATGTTTCATAAATATCTATTGTGTGCCTGCCCTATGACAGTGTAACACCGGCAGTTTCCGGTGGTCTAATTCTGTTGCTGGTTGTCACGCCAAATCTCACCCAGGGGGCCTCTGCCTCCTCACGTGTTCACTGTGAGCTCTGGGCTTGATCTGCTGGAATCACGAGCACCTATATTTGGGGTGCTTTCAGACAGAGGGGACTGTTGTCTGATTCAGTTGTGAGCCTTGGGTGACACGGACTGGAAACTGCGTATTGGGGGCCCCAAGACCACCCCCAGGTTGGGTGGTTTGCTAGGACTCACGGGACGCATGGACATGATACACTGCAGTGAAAGGATACAAAGCAAATGCAGCAGAGGGGAAATGTGCATGAGGAGAGACCCGGAGGAAGGGGGAGCAAGCTTCCTGGTGGAGCCATGTTCCTTCAGCCCTGAGTGTGACAGCGCATCACACGTCACACCTACCAGGGATGCTCATTAGTGGCTCGGTGCCAGTTGTTCTACTGGGAGCTGGTCGTGTGGCACCTTCTGCCCAGCATACCAAAATTCCAGACTCTCCGAAGGACAGCAGGTATTCAGCATAAACCGTATTGTCTGTACAAACAGCTGAGGCACAGTGAGCCGCTCTGGCCCTTGCACACTTCCTAAGCAGGGCAGGCTGGCTGCGGTCACACTTTTGTGCACAGCCTGGCTGCCCCGCTCCACAGTCCCAGCTCCCCCACCTTGTCACTGCCCAAGGCTCAGCATCCCCGAGAGTGAGGCCAGGGGCGGCCACCCTCAGGCAAGCCAACTCTCTCTCTCCAGCTCAGGAGATTTTTTGCTTCTTGGGGGTGAGCTGGAGAGGGGGCTTGGAAAATCCCCCTATTTCTTATGGGTCTGGTAATTCATCAGAAAGTGTGTCCTATCAAGAATCCAACTGCTTCCAAGCAGGAAATCTCAGAGCATCGAATTTATCATGCATCAGAAATAAAAGTGTTTCATAATTATCTTTTTAAAGAATTAAAAAAAAAACCCAATAGGAATTCCTGATCTCAGGTATCAGGCTAAAAAATAAACATAAAGTTGGGAGGTGATCATCCACTGAGTAATAACTTCTCTAACAGAAAGTTTGGAAGCCCAAGTTCCGTCTCTCGATCTGGGGAATCTGGCTCTCTTGGCAGCTTGCATGGTTGCTGGCCTTGCTCTTCCTGTAATCAGGGTCGATTTATCCACTAGGCACAGGGTTTAGGGTCCATGGTACTTTTAGGGAACCACAAAAGTGTTTTTATGGGGACCACAAAAATATTTTAATTTCTTTGAAAAGCAGAAGGGAAAAAAATGAGGTTTTAGTGCTGAAGAAAATGTTTGAACTCACTTCAGCCAGTTATATTTTTCTTTTTTAATGAAAATGATATTATATTTGAAATATAAAATATCATTTTTAATCTATATGTTTCTATGGAAGAAAGGTTCTCCCGAAGTGTCTAGGGTCAACAAAAAGTATAATGTGGCCCTGTCTTCAATGTATTAAGAAAATCACTTATTGGGAACATACTATATTCCTAGTATTGACACTGGAAATATGGTTATTTCAAAAAAAAATTTCCAAGTTGTATACATTGTAAGACTGTTCCAGAGCTCTGGTAACTCTTTCAACTGTAACTCTTTGGACCAATCCAAGTAAGTTTGCAGCGAAAGAGCTTCAGCTCCCGAATTGTGTAAACCTGTCCTTAGTGGTTGGCTATAGCCATTTCCAACTCTTCAGTGCAACAAATCAGGAAAAGTTCCCCGGATGTTTCTAACGTTCTATGGATGTGTAGGTGGCTAGAAACAGAGCTCAACTCTACTTAGAGACCCGACAGCACTTGATGAAAATGATTTTATTTTAAATGAGAGGGCTATTCAAGGCTATTTTGCACTTTAAGTTCTTTTACATTACTAAAAAACAAACAAAAATAACATCAAATGTTACAAACTATTCAGTAATCCATCTTTGGTCTTTGATTTTGTGAACAGAAACAGGTTCTTTTTTTGAGAGGGGGTGGGCGTGCCATGTGGCATGTGGGATCTTAGTTCTCCATTCCCCGGCCAGGGATCGAACCGGCGCCCCCTGCAGTGGAAGCGCGTGTTTTAAGCACTGGAGCGCCAGGGAGGTCCCAGAAATGGTTTCTTGATAAGCTCTTTGAACTGAACTTGGAGACCCAACTTGAATGCCTGTGAACACCTACTTTTCATCACTGAGACCCTTAGAACCAAATCTCTGCTTCCTTACACACCAAATTTCTGTTTCGAGGGGAACAAATTAAGGTGTCATCCTGATGTGTTTATCACATGAGGGAGAAGAATAGGTCTGGCGTGCCTGCCATTTTAACTACTTACCATCTCTGCCACCAAAAACACTGAGGATTAAAAGGGACGGCTCTTCCCTCAGCCAGCAAGTCCCAGGCCCCCTGGCCTCCTCCTATAGAGGACACCTTGCCACCCAGTTATCCGATGACCTGGGCAGGACAAAGCGTCTAACGGTGGGTTGTGACCCATTACCAGATTAGAAAATTCACATAACGGGTTGTGACCTAGGTTTTTCACTATAAATGAATAAAACGGAGGCAGATTTACTGTGTGGCTAATGATGCTAGGCTCCAGGGCCCCTCACTTGTGCAGGCCACCTCGTAAATTATCCTACTATGGCAAACTGTATAAAAGTGCGACCAGGCACATACTGATCACAAGAGAGAGGTCTGTCTGTTTCCATCCTGACATCCCCTCCACCATCATTTCTTTTGTGATGGTTGGTGTTGAGGCGAACATAGGCTTTTTGCGACCGGACTTAAAGGTAAGCTGAGGAGGGGACAAGTTTAGTTTGGATTTAGGGAGATGTACGTGATTTTTCGGTCAAGTTGGAGAAAATTTCATTTATGAGCTGCTTGGAATCTGGAAGACTTTTTCAGACACACAGTGCTAGACACTTTAGGACATGTTAGCTAAGCTATTAATAATAAAATAACTAGTCTCAGTTCCCCTTCTGACCCCTTCTGAGGGAGTAACAGGACTGCATTTACCATGCTGCTTGAAACAACTGAATTCCAGACAAAACATATGAAAGAATGATTTTCCAAACATTGATCATCAGGCAACAAAGAACAGTGACCACTGAGGGATGAGAAAAAAAATGAGGCAAAGCAGCATCTCTCTGACTGAGGAGCTGGGGCCATGAGTCCAGGGAAGACATGGTGGCTGGGCTTCAAGGGGAGACGACCAGAGAGCAGAAGGCTGCCCAGAGAGGCCGCTTGACTCTTCAGCGCGTACTGATCAACACACGTGAGGAAACTTCTGACGCCAGAAAAGAGCCACCCAAACATATTAGAGGGGACAATCCCAGAACTTATGCTGCTTTAAATAATTCATGGGACATTGGGTAGAAGGGGTGTATTTGCCTCAGCAGTGGAGCAAAATTAGCCCTAGATTAAATGCCACTTGGATCCCACTTAACATGGTTTAAAAACAAAACCTAAATGGATAGAGCTGTTTCCAAGTAAGCTAATTATGTCCCCCAAACAAAGGTCTAGAATATTTATAGGAATACAAAAATACCCAGCACCCAACAAGGTAAAATTCACAATGCCTTCCATCCAACAAAAAATCACCAGATATGCCAAGAGGCAGAAAACTGTTACCCAGAATGAGAAGAAAGAGAAGTAAATTGAAACCAAACCAGAAATGGAACAGATGATAGAATTAGTATACAAGGACATTAAAAAGTTGTTATAACTGTATTCCATATGTTCAAGAAGCTGGAGGAAAGATTGAAAATGTTAAGTAGAGACATACAAGATAAATGTAAGATCCAAATCAAATTTCTAGAGATGAAAACTACACCAGATGGTTAATGGCAGATTAGACATTGCAGTAAAAAAAGATTAGTAAACTAGAAGCACAGCAATAGAAATCATCCAAAATGAAACAGAAAGGACAAAAGGGAAAATTTTAATAAAGCAACAGTGAACTCTGGAACAAGTTCAAGTGGTCTAATAAACGTGTAATTGGAGTTGTGGAAGGAGAGAGAAGAGAGGGCAGGAAAGGAAAAAATATTTAGAGAAATAATGGCTGAAAAATTTCCAAATCAGATAAGAACTATAAACTCAAACACCTAAGAAATTAAACGAGCCCAAGTGTGCATGGGCATACACACACACACACACACACACACACACACACACACACGATAAAAGTACACCATGGTGTGTCATAATCAGATTGCATAAAATTGGTAACAAAGAGAAGAGGAACCAAGATGGCGGAGTAGAAGGACGTGCTCTCACTCCCTCTTGTGAGAACACCAGAATCACAACTAGCTGCTGGACAATCATCGACAGGAAGACACTGGAACTCACCAAAAAAGATACCCCACTTCCAAAGACAAAGGAGAAGCCACAATGAGACGGTAGGAGGGGCGCAATCACAGTAAAAGCAAATCCCATAACTGCTGGGTGGGTGACTCACAGACTGGAGAACACTTATACCACAGAAGTCCACCCACGGGAGTGAAGGTTCTGAGGCTCACGTCAGGCTTCCCAACCTGGGGGTCCGGCAACGGGAGGAGGAATTCCTAGAGAATCAGACTTTGAAGCCTAGTGGGATTTCATTGCAGGACTTCTACAGGACTGGGGGAAACAGAGACTCCACTCTTGGAGGGCACACACAAAGTAGTGTGCGCATTGGGACCCAGGGGAAGGAGAAGTGACCCCAGGGGAGACTGAACCAGACCTACCTGCTAGTGTTGGAGGGTCTCCTGCAGAGGCAGGGGGTGGCTGTGGCT
>NC_041221.1:12193614-12194654 GCF_002837175.3 Physeter macrocephalus | reverse complement strand
CAACCAACAGGGAGGGAACCCAGCCCCACCCGTCAGCAGTCAAACGGATTAAAGTTTTACTGAGCTCTGCCCACCAGAGCAACAGTCAGCTATACCTACCACCAGTCCCTCCTATCAGAAAACTTGCACAAGCCTCGTAGAAAGCCTCGTCCAACAGAGGGCAGACAGCAGAAGCAGGAAGAACTACAGCCCTGCAGCCTGTGGAACAAAAACCACATTCACAGAAAGATAGACAAGATGAAAAGGCAGAGGGCTATGTACCAGATGAAGGAACAAGATAAAACCCCAGAAAAACAACTAAACGAAGTGAAGATAGGCAACCTTCCAGAAAAAGAATGGAGGCAAAGATCGAGAAGATGCAAGAAATGTTTAACAAAGACCTAGAAGAATTAAAGAACAAACAAACAGAGATGAACAATACAATAACTGAAATGAAAACTACACTAGAAGGAATCAATAGCAGAATAACTGAGGCAGAAGAACGGATAAGTGACCTGGAAGACAGAATGGTGGAATTCACTGCTGCGGAACAGAATAAATAAAAAAAGAATGAAAAGAAAGGAAGACAGCCTAAGAGACCTCTGGGACAACATTAAATGCAACAACATTCGCATTATAGGGGTCCCAGAAGGAGAAGGGAGAGAGAAAGGACCAGAGAAAATATTTGAAGAGATTACTAGTCGAAAACTTCCCTAACATGGGAATGGAAATGGCCATCCAAGTCCAGGAAGCGCAGCAAGTTCCATACAGGATAAACCCAAGGACAAACACGCTGAGACACATAGTAATCAAATTGGCAAAAATTAAAGACAAAGAAAAATTATTGAAAGCAGCAAGGGAAAAATGACAAATAACATACAAGGTCCCATAAGGTTAACAGCTGATTTCTCAGCAGAAACACTACAAGCCAGAAGGGAGTGGCATGATACACTTAAAGTGATGAAAGGGAAGAACCTACAACCAAAATTACTCTACCCGGCAAGGATCTCACTCAGATTTGATGGAGAAATCAAAAGCTTTACAGACAAGCAAAAGCTAAC
>NC_041221.1:12192381-12193029 GCF_002837175.3 Physeter macrocephalus | reverse complement strand
GATCCAAAACCTATGGGATGCAGCAAAAGCAGTTCTAAGAGGGAAGTTTATAGCTATACAAGCCTACCTCAAGAAACAAGAAATATCTCAAATATACAATCTAACCTTACACCTAAAGGAAGCAGAGAAAGAAGAACAAACAAAACCCAAAGTTAGCAGAAGGAAAGAAATCATAAAGATCAGAGCAGAAATAAATGAAATAGAAACAAAGAAAACAACAGCAAAGATCAATAAAACTAAAAGCTGGTTCTTTGAGAAGATAAACAAAATTGATAAACCATTAGCCAGACTCATCAAGAAAAAGAGGGAGAGGACTCAAATCAATAAAATTAAAACTGAAAAAGGAGAAGTTACAACAGACACCGCAGAAAATACAAAGCATCCTAAGAGACTACTGCAAGCAACACTTTGCCAACAAAATGCACAACCTGGAAGAAATGGGCAAATTCTTAGAAAGGTATAACCTTCCAAGACTGAACCAGGAAGAAATAGAAAATATGAACAGACCAATCACAAGTAAGGAAATTGAAACTGTGATCAAAAATCTTCCAACAAACAAAAGTCCAGGACCAGGTGGCTTCACAGGTGAATTCTATCAAACATTTAGAGAAGAGCTAACACCCATCCTTCTCAAACTCTTCCAAAAAA
>NC_041221.1:12191825-12192150 GCF_002837175.3 Physeter macrocephalus | reverse complement strand
AAGGAACACTCCCAAACTCATTCTATGAGGCCACCATCACCCTGATACCAAAACCAGACAAAGATACTACAAAAAAAGAAAATTACAGACCAGTATAACTGATGAATATAGATGCAAAAATCCTGAACAAAATACTAGCAAACGGAATCCAACAACACATTACAAGGATCATACACCATGATCAAGTGGGATTTATCCCAGGGATGCAAGGATTCTTCAATATACACAAATCAATCAATGTAGTACACCATATTAACAAACTGAAGGAGAAAAACCATCTGATCATCTCAATAGACGCAGAAAAAGCTTTTGACAAAATTCAACA
>NC_041221.1:12181447-12190491 GCF_002837175.3 Physeter macrocephalus | reverse complement strand
GAAATTGAGTCATTTGTTGAGACGTGGATGGATCTAGAGAGTGTCATACAGAGTGAAGTAAGTCAGAAAGAGAAAAACAAATATCGTATATTAACGCATGTATGTGGAACCTAGAAAAATGCTACAGATGAACCGGTTTGCAGGGCAGAAGTTGAGACACAGATGTAGAGAACAAATGTATGGACACCAAGGGGGATAAGCCGCAGGGGGGTGGGGATGGTGGTGTGCTGAATTGGTTGATTGGGATTGACATGTATACACTGATGTGTATGATGACGTGTTTTATACATAAAATTGATGACTAATAAGAACCTGCTGTATAAAAAAATAAATAAAATAAAATTCAAAAATTAGAAAAAAACACAAAAAACTAATACTAAACTTTCTTTGGGGTATTTGTATGGAAATATGTTAATAGAAATGTTTCAGACATTACATGAAATTCTTAAAAATCTTATATGTTCTGGTATAATGCTAAGTCATAATTCTAGTTATTACTTTAAAATGTATATCTCAGAAATAACTAAATTTCCTTGTCAATTGCATTATTATGAACTTTCATCAAATCTTTAACCGTGGTCATTTTTAAGTCTTTTGTCATTTACAGACAGTTCTGGGTGTACTCTGATGCTTTTGCAACAATGTTCCTATAAAAGGGTTTCATCTTCAAGGAATTCATGGAAAAGACTCTGACAAGTACAGCTTTCTGGTAACTGACTATACTGCTGAACTGAATGAATAAGCCTTTTCAGAACTGTAATGGAAAACTGATGAATTCATAAAATTGCTAACAAAAGATCCAGATGAAAAAAAATTAATTACATGGGACTGAGTGAACTGATGAGGATGATTATAATTTTTGTGACTTTCTGTTTGAATAAAAATAATGTGATGTAAATTTATGTAAAAAGAACTTAATGTAAAACAATGCCACTCTTCTCACAAAAGAAAAAAATTTGGTAACAAAGAGAAAAACTTAAGAGCAAAATTGGTATATTATGTATATGGGAACAAAGATAAGGAGAGCAGATTTCTCACTGGAAATAATTCAAGGTAGAAACAGTAAAGCAATATCTTTAAAGTACTGGGAAAAAAACCCTATCCATTCTAGAATTCTATACCCAGCAAAACAATCTTTCAAAATTGGCAAAATAAAACCTATAATGGAAAAGAATTTTAGAAAAAAGAATATATACATATATATGTATAACAGAATCACTTTTCTGTACACCTGAAAGTAACACAATATTGTAAATCAAATATATTTCAATAAAAAATAAACAAAATTGGCAAAATAAAGATTTTTCTAGACCTACACAAGCTGAAATAACTTAGCACCAGTAGACCTTTTCTACAAGAAATATTAATGTTAATGCCCTTCAGGCAGAAGGACAGTGATATCATATGGAAACTTGGATCTGCAGGTGAAATGAAGGGCTCAAGGAATGGAAACTTATATGGGCAAATATAAAGACTTTGTTTCTTATTAATTAAATTCCTTTAAAAAGTTAATTGACTATTTAATGCAAAATAATGACAATGTATTGTGGGGCTAATGATATACACAGACATGAAATGTATGACAACCAAGTACAACGACTGAGAAGCACATGCTGTCAATTCTTATATCACCCATAAGGTAAGGTAATTAAAAAATTATTAACAAAATCATAAAAACTCAGTTAATCCATAAAAAGAAAACAGGCAACACAGAATAGGTGAAATAATTAGAAAATGAATAATAAGATGGTAGATTTAAATGCAACCATATCAGTAATCACCTTAAAGGTAAATGATCTAAATACCCTGATTAAAAGACAGAGGATGTCAGATTGGATTTAAAAAATCAGTACCCAAATACATGCCTACAGGAAATATACTTTAAATATAATGACACAAATAGGTTACAAGTAGAAGGACGGAAAAAAAAATACCACGCTAAAATTAGTTAAAAGAAAGCTGGAGTAGTTATATTAATACAAACGAAGTAGGTTTCACAGTAGATAAAGAAGGTCATTTTAAAAATGTTAAAGGGGTCAATTAATCAACCCTGTACATTTATGCACCTAATAGCACAGTGTTAAACTACATGATATAAAAACTGATAGAACTGAAAGGAAAAAGAAACAATTATTGTCCTCCCTCCCTCCCTCCCTCCCTCCTTCCTCCCTTCCTTCCTTCCTTCCTTCCTTCCTCCCTTCCTTCCTCCTTTCCTTCCCTCCTTCCTTCCCTCCTTCCTTCCTTCCATCCTTCTCTCCTCTGTTAAAAGCCATAAGGTAGATCTCCACGTGGACGGCAGTCAGCCTGAGTGTGGCAAGCAGGCCCAAGGGGGGCTGGAGATTGGCTACATGGCAGGGAAACTGAGGTAACGGGATCTGAGTTTCTCACCGTCACAGGGGAGAGATACAAACCTGGAGAGAGGCAGCCAAAGAATACATCGTGTGGTATCGGATTGGAACTGAAGCTATGGATGTGAACTCATAGATTTCTGAATATGTCAATAGGTCTACAGGAGTCACAGATAAATTCAGATGCGTGTGTGTGTGTTTCCCCTTTAAGCCTGTCCACAGAAGGGCCTGGGAGCGTCCACACGTTAGTTAGAATCAGCATATGCTTAACGCCCAGATCCTGGTCTTCAAACACCATTCTCCACTAAAAGGAATCAGACTCTTCAGGCTCCGGCAGAGAAGGAATGAGATGGGTCTGGAACATCTTGATGTGTCAGAAAGTGAGAAGATACTCAAGGAATGAAGGGGACATGCCAAAGGTCAGAGAAGCCAGGGTAACGCTCCCACCGGCTAAATCTAGGATAATCTGAGCATGAAAATGAAAAAAAAAAATGGTGGCAACTGATTATAACCCATTGAATAGAACAGGAATCCATGAATCCACAACACATAAGCAAGTAAATGAACAAATTAATTTCTTGCAGTAGAAAGCCCACAGATAAATGAAGAAAGAATGAAGGTTTGAGAAAATCTCCCTTTGGAAACAATTATAAAAATAATTCAGGCAAGACACAGAAACATCAACAGATGCTCAAGTTAGTGGGTAAAACTGAGATGAATAATGAGATTCTACATAGTCTCAGAACATCTCCCTGCAAAATATTAACAACAAAGGGGAAAAACATAATGAAGAAACCTGGTAGAAAAGATCTCAGTCGAATGATTAAAATTAATACCACCAGTAGCAGGACAAACAGGCGTCGCATGCCACCCATAGGCTGACATGGAAAGAACACGGCCTCTGTGACATTCCGGTACAAAAATGCATGACATGGTCTCATCATGAGAAAACACCACACAAACTCCAGTTGAGGGAATCTACAGGATGACTGGTCCACAATCTTCAAAATGATCAAGGCCATAAAAGTCAAAGACAGACTGAGGAATATTCCAGAGTGAGGGAAACCAGAGATTACTGGGGTATCTGAGAAGGGGGCGGGGGAGCGGGGGGCAGGAAGGGAAAGTCAAAAATAATGTGGGCGGATGGGCTTCCCTGGTGGCGCAGTGGTTGAGAGTCCGCCTGCCGATGCAGGGGACGCGGGTTCGCGCCCCGGTCCGGGAAGATCCCACGTGCCGGGGAGCGGCTGGGCCCGTGAGCCGTGGCCGCTGAGCCTGCGCGTCCGGAGCCTGTGCTCCGCAACGGGAGAGGCCACAGCAGTGAGAGGCCCGCGTGCTGCAAAAATAATAATAATAATAATATGGGAGGAAAACGAGCCTGTTGCTATTTTACAAACTCTCAGACACACGTGCGCCGTGCTTCACATGCTGTGAGCGCCAGCGTCAGTTATTCCTACAATACTAGGAAGAGCTATCGACTAGCTACTGCTACTCCTAGGCTTACTGGTGAACTTACCAGGCAACTGGCCACACTGGCGTGACCTAACGGGCACTTTAGCAGTGCTGGGCCACACACCCACAGCTGCGAGAGCCAGCACAAGGGTGATGCGTCTGCACAGTTCAAGGGGCTCGTCAACCTAAGACCTGCTAATTGAACATTTCCGTTCCTCCTTGGGCTTACTGAGAGCCATGTAAAAATTAAGATACACTCTGGGTCTCTTATTGAGTAGCTGCATCAAAATATTCTGGGGAATCTATGCAGAGGTACTCAGGAAGTCTCCTTCTAATATTAGCTGAAAATCATCAGTCTGGTTGTCTTTCATCTCAGACAAGATTTTTTTGCTGCATTTATTTATCAGATACTTAATAGACCCCTTCCCTTGCCTGGCCCTGGAGATGAGGATGGATAATAACAGCCCCTGCCCTCGGGCCCCTCCCAGCCTCGTGGCATAAACCATACGTGGTTAGACGGAGGTGGCAAGGGGGATGGCAGGACCATGTCAGGGTCTTACGGGAACACTTAGGAGGCCGACTGCTTTGGGCTGGAGTGAGGAGTGGGTGGAGAGGGGAAGGAAGTATTTTCCGGAAGAAATGATGCCAGCCACAGTAAGTGGATCTAAGACATTCAGCGGGCTGAAAAGCAGGTTTGCATTACTGGGAGGTCAGCAAACGGACCCAGGGACCCTAACGCAGAGGGTAGGGGCTCATGGCCGATCACGATAGCCAAGCTCCCGCTACAGCAGGGCTACACCAGGCTTTATTTTTAACGTGCTTCTGTGACAACATGGGGAACACTTTCCCCAGACAAATGCCGTGTAGGAGGAACACCTGCCACTCAACTTCCACGGTTCACAGGGCCAAGATCTGGCCTCTGGCTGGGGAAGTATTCCCTGTTGGAGACGGGGCTTTGTCACCACAAGCGTTTGCCGTCTTGGGTGTGTGCCTAAGACCGCGGATGCAACAGGAGTGCCACAATCGCAACCTCAAAAAGCCGTGATTACTAAGAACAAAAGGCAAACCTAAGTTTTTTAAACAAAACAAAATTTGGTGGCAAATTGAATAGCAGGGCTAAAGCAGATTAAAATAAAGATTAAACCACTTACTCCTGGTGCAGTGTGTTCAAGAAACTTAACCAGAGGCTCCCAGGAGAGACTAGTTTGGGCTATCAGGCGGGGAAAACAAAACCAGGGGAAGAGGCGAGGGCAAGCCCGGATGGACAGACTCGGCATTGGTCACCCCAGCTCTTCACTTACAGGGAAAGCTAACAGCAAAGGAGTGAACACATCTTGGTGTTTTGGAAGAGCTAGATTAGAATGATAAAAGATGTTGCTGCGTGGAAACCCTTAAAATATGAAACAAAACTAGTTTATCGATGGCTATGCTGAAATGTCAACGCAGGGTGCTAAACACATTCCTTTCAAGCATTTACCCCACAATCAGCTTAAAAACTACTCATCTGAACAGTAAAAAAAAAAAAAAAAAAAAAAGGTGGATAAAGATTGCCGCTTACGGTTTTTTTTCTTTTTGGACTCACCACGTGGCATGTGGGATCTTAAGTTTCCCCACCAGGGATCCAACCCACGCCACACCCCCTGCAGGGGAAGTGCAGAGTCTTAACCACTGGACCACCAGGGAAGTTCCCCATGGGGTTTTAATTATCATGTATTTGTGGTGTCCAAGTAACTTAAGCTTCAGTGCAAATTTCATTCTACAAGCCACCTGGAGCGGGAGGGGAATTAAATCTCTCTCACGACTCAAGTGGCTATTCATACTACCCAAAGAGGAGGGCTTTATCTCATAAATTAAATTTTCATAAATTTAAACTCTACTAATTACATAATTAAAGTCCAAAACATCCCAATGAGACCATGATTCAAAACAAAATACAGTACAAATTTATTGACTCCAATCAACCTTAGTCAAGATTTAAGCAAAGTAAACAGATAATTGGATACAAATAAGCAATGGCTTAACATTAGGTAGAAGTCCTATTTTACTATGAGTTTTCAGTCCAAAAAAGCTTATTCCTAAATAAAATTGAACAATGATTTCTCTGCTGAGGCGTATGACAACAAAATACACACAGTTATAAAGCAGCCACATCTGTTTTTCTTTTAGCAATAAGCATTCATTCAATGAAAATTTTGAAACTGTCTTGGATTAATGTCGATAAGAAATTATCACCTCTTGAGAATTAGTATTAACCAAGTATAACTTTGTGGAAAATCTGGACAGCACTAATAAATGACTAAAGAGCACTGAATTCAATTGTTTTAAAGATTTACAGTAAAACACTTTGGTTCCCAAACGACTGTCTCTAAATGGAATTTTTTTAAAACCTGACATTGACTCATTTTTTCTATTCCAGAATCTAAACACGGACAGTGAGTTTTCTCCCCAGTCACGTGGCAACGGTGCGCCCTAGCGCACACGCCGGGAAGCACTGAGTGGGGCACACCGAAAACTATGCAAACGTCAAGCTCCTTCAAGTGCTAAAGCCACAAGAGAAAAACCTATTTGTAAAACTTAAAAAAAAAAAGCCAGTGTTAAAGAACTTATTAAAGAATATGTGCTAGCATTATTTAAATCAATAATGCTTTTCACAATTATTGCAAAAAACATCAGACACATCAGAAATTGATAAACTGACTCGTAACATTCCAATATTAATTAGTGCAATTTATAAAGAAACCTGTTACGAATGACATTATTTTTGCAGTAAGAAAATGAAAATAACTTTACTTCCTAAAGTTCCAGATTTTGGCTGTACACACACAGATCCCTACACACACACACACACACACACACACACACACACACACACAGAGTTTGAGGGAACAAAGGCCGACTTGGATCAGTCCATTCCTGTCCCTCCCTCATCCGACCGTCCGGCTGGCCTGATTACACCTCTTTTCTCCACCAAAGGGCACATTTTATTCTTGTCTCAGTTTCTACTCTTAGCACCAATGGGTGCTGTGTGTGGGTCAGACTATCACGGATTAAGTGCTGGGGCATATTTTTAAAGAGAAGGCCATGATGATCTGTTCCCAAACAGAAAACCAGGAACCACATCCATCTCCCTACAAATGCAGACAACATCACTGTCGAACCGTTAGCTGTATATTTTGACAAAATTATAAACGCATACTAACCACAACTAGTTTTAAAGGTGAATATTCTATTACTCTTTAGATATTTTTACTGTAACAAATGCACACGATTTGTTACCTCCATTGCTTACTTGGATAAAAACACACTTTCTGTGGTGTTCCTCCCTCCCCCAAATGAAGAAAACGATTCAGTAACAAGTTTTCAGATTAACAAAGAATATATTAAAACATCTGACATTCTTTCCACAATTGCATAAAAAAGCAGGCATCCTGAATACTTACAAGGAATAATGAGCTTTCTACATTTTTCAAAAATTAATTACAATCAGAAAAAAAAACATTTTCAAGAATATCTTTACTAGCTAACGTGTTTCAGCAAGAAAAGGCCAACTTGTCTTATACCAAGCATTTGCCTACTGGCTGAGATAAACATTCTTAAACAAAACTTTACTGAATAAAGCAATTTATGTGTCTTTCATTATTTTACATCTTAACATTTAAAATAGTTAAATGAGTGGAAGCCTATGTTTTGACCACCAAAATAAACTCTTTCAGCCTGACGCTTTTAAGGTACAGTATAAAAAGTAATAGAAAAACCAGAACTGCATTACAAATGTTTTTGGTTCAAAATTTTCTTTGAAATCTTATGTTCCTTGCCTAGACAAAAATGTGAACAAGACCAAACACTGGCAATTTTAAAAATCTAACAGTTATGCAGAGCCCATATTTAGGTCAAAAATATTTTTTATTAATTAACGTTATTAAAAAATCTTCAGAAATGTAGCAGAAAGGTTCAAGTCCCGGGATCCTGAATTTACAATGCCAAGATCCCATGTATCATGGAATTACTAACCCATCCTTCCACAGCCATAAGTAATGATTACTCTGAAGGAAACTGGCTTTTTCTGAAGTGGTAGCTACCAGGACGTTCAGAGTAAGAAATACCCCATTATACAGGCAGTGAATTCAAAGAACAGTAATCCGTCACATAAAATCACATGCTTTCGTTTTTTCTTTAAAATGCATAGATTTCTTCAAGAAAACATAAAGATGGCAATAATCAGTAACTACAACTTGATGTTATTTTACTTTCTCCATCAAATTTAAGAACAAAAATAAGAAGTAACCATATTTGGGGACTTTTGATAGTTTCCAAATGAAAGAATAAAAGGCAAAATTTCACATGTAATTTCTACAATGTACAAAGTCAGTTAGAATTTTATAAAAACGCTTGTGTTTCAATAAAAAGTAAGAATCCCCTTCCTACCGTTGGTATGGAATGCGGGTTACGAGCCTGATGAGTGGACTTCTCTTCTGCTAGCGCACCAGTTTAAGCACTCAGCAGATTACTTCTTAGTCACAGTAGTTGACTTTCTTATTTGAAAGAACAGCTTGCAAAAAAATGAATAAACTCGGAGGCTTAATCCATCATTACCTTGAAAGAATTTAGGGGTTTCAACAATATTTCTACTTTTATATATCTCACTTCCCCACCCCTGCCAATGAAATAAACTTCTTTCCCTTTTGAAACACCCCACTGAACTTTGGATTACACCTACCGAAAGGCTTTGAATTACAATTTACACACACACACACACACACACACACACACACAAAAGAAGCCCAAGCCCTATGGGCCAAAATAAGTAGCAAACACTAATTTTGGACCCTTGATAGTACTTTAATACGTATTTATGGAATATTAAGCAGTGACTTAAAGCAGAAGGGTTTCGCTGTGGACATTTTACCACCATAAACTCCAAAAAATTCCAACAGAAATCACAAGCCAGAGAGGCAGGAAAACTGATTATCGTATATATTGTTCTGGAAAAGCATGTGGAGACTGCAGTGTGGCTTCTCCAACTCTGCCTCAAGGCTCTGAAAGTCAACGGTAACTTGGGACTTAGAGCAGCTGGACTCACTCCGGGGGCTTGGGAGCTATGTAAATACATGTCCTGACCTTCCTCGTTATACTAATACTGTTCAATTCAAAATGTGTGCCATACGCTACCTTTGTTTTCTGTCCCCAGTACACCGAGAGCTTCAATTTGTGACAGCACAAACCAGAGGAGAGCAAACACGCACAGCC
>NC_041221.1:12178568-12180947 GCF_002837175.3 Physeter macrocephalus | reverse complement strand
CACGTGCGGGGGGGGGCAGCAGTCTGGGAGTGAGGGCCACGTTCTGGACTTGTCCAGAAATGGGCCACTCAAGCCGGCCCAGGCCCCGGCTGGGGAGGGTTAACAGAGCTGTTTGTCTCTTTAGTCTTTTGCCCCAGGATTTTTTTCAGAGGAATGTTCTAAATGCGAATGACCGAGACTGTAGGACAATTTGTGGTCTTTGTGGGGAAAAAAAAAAAAAAAAGATGTCCTGTGAATTTAGAACATGTTATTAATAGCTCTGACTTGTATAGGAGCTGTGGCAATTTGAAAAGTAAACACCCATGGTGGCCACGGTATAAGTCAGCTGGTAAGAATGGGAAGGCACTGTCTACCTGACCCCTAAACCGGTCTCTTTTCCATTGCTCAAACATTCAGTATTTCAGGTCTCAGCACAGGGGCCCCCGACCTTCTCATTTTTTGGAGGATGCTGCCCCACCCTCACCCCAGCAGGACCCTGTGGTCGCTGGTGCCCTCATCAGCTCCCGGGATTGTGAGGGAGGCCAGAGCCCTGCCCGTCCAGGCACAGTGCACCCGGTGCCCAGCGCACGGCTGGCTTGGGCCAGGTGGCGATTGGAGCATAACAGGGCCAGGCCCTGTTAGAAACTTGTCACTGGAGGGGGACAGACGGCGGAGATGTGCATCACCCCGTCTGGATACAGGCCTCCCTCGCTTGGGAGCTGGCCAAGCCGGGGCCAGACAAGCTGTTGAATGTGCTTTGTTTTCCACTTCTAAAGAATCAACATTAAAGGAGGCTCACTGATGACTTTGCAAACTGTCAATAGAAACGAGGAATAGATGCCAGTTCAGGTTGTTCTTTGCGTTCACCCATTCTCTCAGCAAGACGGGAGTTCGGGGGAAGGAAGAGTGGGTGTAGTGTTAGTGTCAACTAAAATGCAGCCAAAGCTAACATCCACTCCTGTCAGCCCCTTATGGGTTGCTGAGGAGGGAAGGGACCTCTTGAGCCACTCGGAAGAGCTGTGTGGCCACTGCTTAGGCTGGAAGGCAGCTCTGGGGCTGTGTGACCTTGGGCAGGCCCTGACCTCTCTGCTTCATCTGTGGAAGAGGATAAGTTTGGGTTCAGTCTGGAAAACAGCACCCACTCCGGATGCGATGAGATCTGTGCGAGGCCTTTAGTCAATAGAGTCAATAAAGATGGGCTGCTTTCTTGTAACATCTTCCTTAAAAAAAAAAAAAAAAAGCTTTAAATTTTTTACTGCTTTTAGATTTAGAGACAAGTTTCAAAAATAATTCAGTTTCCATACTTTCCTCAGCCAGCCTTACATAACCATAGCACAAGAGCAGAACCAAGAAATTAACATTGGTACAATGTCACTATAATATAGTATAATGATACTAACATTGTAAAAATATGAGAATTAACATTGGTATAATGTTACTATATTTCATAGTACAATGATATTATCATTGTAACCTATAAGAAATTAATATTGGCACAATGTTACTATATTTTATAATAAAATGGTATTAACATTGTAACAGTACAAGAAATTAACAAAAGTTTTTAACTAAACTGAAGACCCTACTTTTTTTTCTTTTTTAACATCTTTGTTGGACTATAATTGCTTTACAATGTTGTGTTAGTTTCTGCTGTATAACAAAGTGAAACAGCTATATGTACACATATATCCCCATATCCCCTCCCTCTTGTGGCTCCCTCCCACCCTCCCTATCCCACCCCTCTAGGTGGTCACAAAGCACCGAGCTGATCTCCCTGTGCCGTGCAGCTGCTTCCCAATGGCTATGTATTTTACATTTAGTAGTGTATGTATGTTAATGCTACTCTCTCATTCGTCCCAGCTTACCCTTCCGCCTCCCTGTGTCCTCAGGTCCATTCTCTACATCTGTGTCTTTATTCCTGTCCTGCCCCTAGGTTCATCAGAACCATTTTTTTTTTTTTTTAGATTCCATATATATGTGTTAGCATATGGTATTTGTTTTTCTCTTTCTGACTTACTTCACTCTGTTTGACACACTCTATCTAGGTCCATCCACCTCACTACAAATAACTCAATTTCCTTTCTTTTTACGGCTGAGTAATATTCCATTGTATATATATGCCACATCTTCTTTCTCCATTCATCTGTCGATGGGTACTTAGGTTGCTTCCATGTCCTGGCCATTGTAAATAGTGCTGCAGTGAACATTGGGGTGCATGTGTCTTTTTGAATTATGGTTTTCTCAGGGTGTATGCCCAGTAGTGGGATTGCTGGGTCATATGGTAGTTCTATTTTTAGTTTTTTAAGGACCTTCATACTGTTCTCCATAGTGGCTGTATCAATTTACATTCCCACCAACAGTGCAAGAGGGTTCCCTTTTCTCCACACCCTCTCCAGCATT
>NC_041221.1:12177179-12178361 GCF_002837175.3 Physeter macrocephalus | reverse complement strand
TCCTTTGCTGTGCAAAAGCTTTTAAGTTTCATTAGGTCCCATTTGTTTATTTTTGTTTTTATTTCCATTTCTCTAGGAGGTGGGTCAAAAAGGATCTTGCTGTGATTTATGTCAAAGAGTGTTCTTCCTATGTTTTCCTCTAAGAGCTGTATAGTGTCTGGCCTTACATTTAGGTCTTTAGTCCATTTTGAGTTTATTTTTGTGTATGGTGTTAGGGAGTATTCTAATTTCATTCTTTTACATGTAGCTGTCCAGTTTTCCCAGCACCACGTATTGATGAGGCTGTCTTCTCTCCATTGTATATTCTTGCCTCCTTTATCAAAAATAAGGTGACCATATGTGCGTGGGTTTATCTCTGGGCTTTCTATCCTGTTCCGTTGATCTATATTTCTGTTTTTGTGCTAGTACCATACTGTCTTGATTACTGTAGCTTTGTAGTATAGTCTGAAGTCAGGGAGTCTGATTCCTCCAGCTCCGTTTTTCTTTCTCAAGATTGCTTTGGCTATTTGGGGTCTTTTGTGTTTCCATACAAGTTGTGAAATTTTTTGCTCTAGTTCTGTAAAAAATGCCATTGGTAGTTTGACAGGGATTGCATTGATACTACCCAAAGATTGCTTTGGGTAGTATAGTCATTTTCACAGTGTTGATTCTTCCAATCCAAGGACATGGTATATCTCTCCATCTGTTTGTAGCATTTTTAATTTCTTTCATCATTGTCTTATAGTTTTCTGCATACAGGTCTTTTGTCTCCTTAGGTGTTCCCTCTATGCCTACTTTCTGGAGAGTTTTTATCATAAATGGGAGTTGAATTTTGTTGAAAGCTTTTTCTGCATCTATTGAGATTATCATATGGTGTTTATCCTTCAGTTTGTTAATATGGTTTATCACACTGATTGATTTGCGTATGCTGAAGAATCCTTGCGTTCCTGGGATAACCCCCACTTGATCATGGTGTATGATCTGTTTAATGTGTTGTTGGATTCTGTTTGCTACTATTTTGTTGAGGATTTTTGCATCTGTGTTCATCAGTGATATTGGCCTGTAGTTTTCTTTTTTTGCGACATCTTTGTCTGGTTTTGGTATCAGGGTGATGGTGGCCTCGTAGAATGAGTTTGGGAATGTTCCTCCCTCTGCTATATTTTGGAAGAGTTTGAGAAGGATAGGTGTTAGCTCTTCTCTAAA
>NC_041221.1:12053149-12175617 GCF_002837175.3 Physeter macrocephalus | reverse complement strand
TTTGTCTGATATGAGAATTGCTACTCCAGCTTTCTTTTGATTTCCATTTGCATGGAATATCTTTTTCCATCTCCTCACTTTCAGTCTGTATGTGTCCCTCGGTCTGAAGAGGGTCTCTTGTAGACAGCATATATACGGGTCTTGTTTTCGTATCCATTCAGCCAGTCTGTGTCTTTTGGTTGGAGCATTTAATACATTTACATTTAAGGTAGTTATCGATATGTATGTGCCTATTACCATTATCTTAATTGTTTTGGGTTTGTTATTGTTTCATCACTTTAAATATGTCCTGCCACTCCCTTCTGGCTTGCAGAGTTTCTGCTGAAAGATCAGCTCTTAACCTTATGGGGATTCCCTTGTATGTTATTTGTTGCTTTTCCCCTGCTCCTTTTAATATTTTTTCTTGGTATTTAATTTTTGATAGTCTCATTAGTATGTGTCTTGGTGTATTTCTTCTTGGATTTATCCTGTATGGAACTCCCTGTGCTTCCTGGACTGGATTGACTATTTCCTTTCCCATGTTAAGGAAGTTTTCAACTGTAATCTCTTCAAATATTTTCTCAGACACTTTCTTTTTCTCTTCTTCTTCTGGGACACCTGCAATTCAAATGTTGGTGTGATTAATATTGTCCCAGAGGTCTCTGAGACTGTCCTCAATTCTTTTCATTCTTTTTTCTTTATTCTGCTCTGGGGTAGTTATTTCCACTATTTTATCTTCCAGGTCACTTATCCGTTCTTCTGCATCAGTTGTTCTGCTATTGATCCCTTCTAGAGAATTTTTAATTTCATTTATTGTGCTGTTCATCATTGTTTGTTTGCTCTTTAGTTCTTCGAGGTCCTTGTTAAACGTTTCTTGCATTTTCTCTATTCTGTTTCCAAGATTTTGGATCCTCTTTACTATCATTACTCTGAATTATTTTTCAGGTAGACTGCCTATTTCCTCTTCATTTGTTTGGCCTTGTGGAGTTTTACCTTTTTGCTACTTCATCTGCTGTGTATTTCTCTGTCTTCTTATTTTGCTTAATTTACCGTGATTGGGGTCTCCTTTTTGCAGGCTGCAGGTTCGTAGTTCCCGTTGTTTATTGGTGGCTAAGGTTGGTTCAGTGGCTTGTGTAGGCTTCCTGGTGTAGGGGACTGGTGCCTGTGTTCTGGTGGATGAGGCTGGATCTTGTCTTTCTGGTAGGCAGGGCTGCAGCTGGTGGTGTGTTTTGGGGTGTCTGTGAGCTTTGTATGATATTAGGCAGCCTCTCTGCTAATGGGTGGTGTTGTGTTCCTGTCTTGCTAGTTGTTTGGCATGGGGTGTCCAGCACTGGAACTTGCTGGTCATTGGGTGGAGCTGTGTCTTAGTGTTCAGATGGGGATCTCTGGAAGAGAGCTCTCGCCACTTGTTATTACATGGGGCTGGGAGGTCTCTGGTGGTCCAGTGTCCTGAACTCGGCTCTCCCACTTCAGAGTCTCAGGCCTGACACCAGACCGGAGCACCAGACCCTGTCAGCCACACAGCTCAGAAGAAAAGGGAGAAACAAAGAAAGAAAAATAATAATAAAATAAAATAAACTAATTAAAATTAAAAAATTATTAAAATAAAAACATTAAAAAGTAATTTAAAAAAAGAAGACAGCAACAAAGTCAATAAACAAATCTGCCAATGATTAGAAGAGCTAAAAACTATACTAAGATAAACATAAAAATCAGAAACAAGTCAGTCACAGACAGCAAACCCCAAGTCTACAGTTGCTCCCAAAGTCCACTGCCTCAATTTTGGGTTGATTCGTTGTCTTTTCAGGTATTCCCCAGATGCAGGTACCTCAAGTCGCTTGTGGGGATTTAATCCGCGGCTCCTGAGGCTGCTGGGAGAGATTTCCCTTCTCTTCTTTGTTCGCGCAGATCCCAGGGTTCAGCTTTGGATTTGGCTCCGCCTCTACGTGTAGGTTGCCCTCAGGCCTCTGTTCCCGCCCAGACAGGTCAGGGTTAAAGCGGTGGCTGATTAGGGGACTCTGGCTCACTCAGGCTGGGGGGAGGGAGGGGCACGGTAGTTATAATTGGAATGCGGGGCGAGCCTGCAACAGCAGAGGCCGTGGTGACTTTGCAACAGCCTGAATTTCACCGGCTTTCCACCAGCATTCTTTTATTGTTCCAGGGTCCCGTTCAGGTCCTCCACGGATTGAGCTGTTGCTTTGCGTTTGTCCCCTGCGGGCCGTAACAGTTTCCCAGTCTCCCCTTGTCTCTCTGTGACCTTGACAACTCTGAGGGGTCTTGACTGTGATTTTGCCAAATACCCCTCGGTTTGGTGTTTTCACGCAATCGGACTGCAGTTGTACAAAGCACAGAAGTGACGCGCCCCTCTCAGCGTGCTGCGTCACGGGGCGCGGGGTGTCCGCGTGGCTTACTGCTGGGGAGAAGCAGTGGCCTTCATTCCTTGGTTAAGGTGACTTCCGCCTGTTTCTCTTCTTACACCTTATGTCTCCTCTTATCCTTTCCCCCTATAGTTACCACATAACTTGGGGAGATGCTTTGAGATTGTACAAACCCTGTCACCCCTCATACTTTCACTCACTGATTTTGGCATCCATCTGTGTATCTCGTCTGCAGCCATTGACTTCTGTGGAGTTTGCCTAATGATGATTTTCTGTTTCCCTCTCTCCTTCTACATTTATTCAGCGGGATTCTACTGCACGAAAGAGCTGCCACTTATCCTCCATCTGTATATTTAATTGATGATTTACATCAGTATGGACTCATGGGTATTTATTTTATTCCATGGGTTTATAAATCAGTGCCATCACTATTTATTTTGTTGCTTAAACTGTTCTTGTTTTGGCCATTAGAAGCTCTTTTGTGTTCTTCCATTGAGATGTATATATAAATATATATATATATATAAATACATATATACACACACACGTGTGTGTGTGTGTGTGTGTGCGTGTGTGTGTATACACACACATAGTTTTTTTCTTTTCTTAGCATTTCCTTGCTTGTTGGTCCTGCAAGATGTTTGATCTGAGCTCGTCTTGTATTTTCCTCTTCTCTGGCCCTGGATTCAGACACTTTTCTAAGCAGCTCTGATTCCTTTTCCTGGAGAAGTGTTTAGAAAACAAGATCTGGGCATCAGGTGTGCTCATTACTGCTGGGGTCTCATTGCTTCTAGACCCTCTTCGTGGACAGACCTAGGAAATGTATACATGGAGGCTAACACGTTCATATGCGCACACATCTCTGTGTCTGCATCTTCAAAACCACGACTGTGCCTATATCCTGGATTCTAGGTCAACGGCACAGAGTTCATTTTCATCTCCCCCTTTCCTTATCTCTAACTTCTTCCTCCAAAAGTGAGGTACCTGGGACTAGTTTACACATAATTCTAGTTTACACATAACTTACTTTCTGGATTGCTGACCTGTACCCCCATGAGAAACACATTTTCTGACTAGATTCTCACATTTATGAGCAGCCAGGATACTGTTTTCTTCGGTTTCTCAGGTTAGATCTGTTTCCCTCCCCTTCGCGTGGTTGTGTTCTTTACTTGTAGTGGAGTGAGGTTTGCGTTCTATCTGGGTTTCCTCCCATATCCAGATTTTTCAAAAATCCATCTTTCGCCAGTGATTTGGGATGCCACCTTTGTCACGTACTGTTTCCACATGTGTTGGGGTCTCTTCTGGACGTCCTGTTCAGCCCTACTAGTCGTCTGTGTGTTCACACTTTGAATTACAGAGGTTCTAGAGTGTGTCTTAACGTGTGGGAGAGCTAGTCTCTTGTTTTTCTTTCTCAGTGTTTTCCTGGCAATTCCTGCCTGTTGCTTTTCCTGTGGACGTAAAATCTTGCTCTAGTCTGAGTGGGGCTGAGTCTGGAACGGGGATGCCTGCCCAAGGACAGGGTGCAGAGATGTGGGAGTTTGTGGTTATGCTTCATGCACGCCGGGCTTCCTGAAACTCAAGGGTCAAGCAGAAAGGGAAGGGGAACCTCTGGGTCCTTATTTTAACTTCATAATGTATTTCCTTTGTGAGACTGCCCCTTGACATTAACTTCCCTAGCAAAATATTTCCAGGGTTTTCATTCAGAAGCTGTCATACATAAGAGGGCATAGATGGCACCTCCTGACAGGCAGGGGCAGGAGGTGGCATCGGGGCTGCTTAAGGCAACGTGGTGTCTTCAGGCTGGTGCAGAAGGTGCGTTGTTTCACACGCAGTCCCGGCAGCTGTAACGACTCCCGCAAGGGGTCAGCTCCCTGCCTGGTGCTAGGCTCTGTGCTGGGTGCTGCTCTTTCAGCCACGCAGCTTGGCACACAGAGCGATGTCATCCCCAAGCCCCTGGTCAGCAGGTCACACCAAAACAAGCTCTAGCCGTGGAGGATGTCAGCAGAGCAGCCCCCAAGGCATGACTTCATTGCGCTTGAGAAGAAGATTTAATTCTTCCTTGATGATTTTCAGGGAGTGAGATCAGTGTTGCCAAGACAGGGTGAGGTTAGAAGCATGTCAGTGACAATGTTCTGTGCCTTGTAGGTTTACTCTGGATCACTGGGAATTCTTAAGAAACAGCCCCGTGATGACTTCATTCTTGTTCCTCTGTACTGCACTTGCCAGGAGAGATTTGGTGCCTTTTTGTACCATTTTAATTCCCTTCCCTTGATCTGGCCTTGTAGTTGGAACCAGCACGCCACAGCTGAGAGTCTCAGAAATAGATGAGATACGGAGGGAAGTTGTGGGTCTGAATCTCTGTTTTAACCAGTCAGTCGGAGCTCACTTGACGATGATGTACTTTCTGCAGCATGTCAGGAAAAGAGTTTAAGAAGAGTTTCGTTCCGGGGTCGTACTGTAGGCGTAAGTGTTCAGCTTCTCAAGAGAGCTTATTTTTAAAAGGCCAAGACTTGGTCGGCAATCCGAGCCTGATTTGTTCCTTTATAAAACATCAATCTTGATGCCTTGTGGTCGTGTTCATTACTTGTACGTCTTGCACTTGGAGATTTTAATTGCAAGAACCAAAATGGGCGTAGGGTGACAAGTCACAGAGGACTTTTCTGGAAGCTTATGGGGATGCATAGAGCCGAGGGCGGGGTTGAACCGGGAGACCCTGGAGGGCAGGAGCCTGGCAGCTCTGCAGGAACCCGATCCTGGGCATGGCCACCGGCCCAAGTTCATTTCCAGCCAAGGAATCCCAAATTCCGGGGAGAAGCAGCCACACCTCCCACCGGCCCCGCCCGGGTTCCCGCTCACGCGCCGTTTGGGCAGTGAGAGAGGAGAAGGGGCCGCCCTAAGTAGAGTGCCAGCGCCCGTGTGGAGCAGGGAGAGGTGATTCTCTGAAACCGGAGAGCGTGCTTTCCCAGAAGAAGGGCAGCACAGCCCTTGAACCTGCTGTGCTTGGCCAGGTGCTGGGCTTCATCTCCAGACCCACCATCCACCCCAGGAGCCTGGGCTTCTCCCCTTACACTGTAAACACGAACTCTCAAAATATCCTTGGCCGACTTTATTGCAACATCTTTGGTTTTGTCCCTGCGTTCCTTACTGATAGTTGCCCGTTGCTGCTATTTAGAGGTATGGATTGAACCAAAAGAAGTCAGACCACGTTTTCTGAGGTCTGCCGAGCTTTGCGGCAAGTACGTCATTGCCTTTAGAAAGTAGCCACCCTGCCTGGCACTGCACCCATCTCCTCACTGTGCTTTTCCGTTCCAGGGCCCGCCACTCTTCTGCTTCCAGGAGGACCCGCTGCAGCAGCCCCTGGAGCTGGCCATGGGACAAGTGTCCAGCGTGGCCCAGTCAGCCCAGGAGAAGGTGAGCCGGGCACCGTCACCTACCTTGGGCCTTTCCTCACTGAGGAAGCGAATTTAAAGCAGGGTTGGATAACTGAGTCACGTTGCTGTGCAGCAGAGATTGACACAGCATTGTCAATCAGCTAGACTTCAACTTAAAAAAGAAAAAAAGCTGGGGTGGGGGAATTTATTCTGTCTTAGAATGATTGAAAATGCCAGACACCTTATATCAAAAGAATAAATAAAAGCTGATCCATCGACTTGATGACGAGATAAATAAAATATGGCATGTCCACATGATGGAGTATTATTTGGCCTCCTAAAGCAATGCAGTTCTGACACGTGTTCCCACGTGGATGAGCCTCGAAGACACTCCACTAAGTGAGAGAAGCCAGACATGAAAGGACACATAAGATTCCATTTATATGAAATATTCAGAATAGATCAATCAGTAGAGACAGAAAGTAGATTAGTGGTGTCCAGGGGCTGTGGGGCCGGGTAATGCTCGAGGGGACGTGAACAGTGACTCCCCAGGTGAACAGGGTCAGGGTTTTGGGGGGTGACGAAAATGTTCTAAACTGGTGATATTTGTACAATGCTGTGAAATATATTTAAAAACCATTTAATTGTATAGTTTAAATGGGTGAATTGTATCTCTCTATATATAGTTATATAAATAATATGTGAATAATTTCCGTAACACGATATATAGATTTGAGTCATTTAGATATTACATAGAGTTTATTTTATAGTTGCTAAAAACAGCTCACATGCTGAAGTTGCTTATTAGACTGGTCAAATACCATAAATAATTGTAAGTTCTTTTTTTTTTTTTTTTTTTTTTTTTTAACAAAAAGTATCTGTAGAAGTGCTGAGAAACTCTTAGGTACAAGGCTTACCCTTGTATCTCTGTATATTTTATTATCAAATTAAATGCATATCATTTAGCAGACAGCAAGGAGGGGACACCTGGGTGGCCCCCGGGCCCAGAAGGAGCTCACATCCAGCCCCCTGGAGCCCCACCTCTTGTGTATCTCCTCCCTGGCTCAGCTAGAGCATTGTTTGTGCGTTTCAGACGTTTATGGTTCTGTGTGCACAGTTTCACAGAAGCTTTCTCCTTATAGAACATGACAGTTTGGAGGTTCATCCAGGTTGATTTGTGTTACTCTAGTTCATTAGCTGGAACTACAGTTCAGGATTCTGGGTGGACCAGGGCTGCCTTTTCCACCTTCCACTGATGGATAATTAGGTAGTTTTCTCTTTTTCTCAAGTACAGCAGAGCTGCCATGGACTGTCTCCCGAGTCCTCAGGCGCAAGAACGGGAGTATCTCCAGGGCAGGAGCGGCGTTCCTAGGTTGTAGGTACGCACGCTTCAGCTTCACCACGGATTCAGGAATTGGTCGCCCAGGGGCTGGCCCAGCTTCCTCTGCCCGGGCAGCGCAGGGAAGCTGTCTTTCCCCACCCTTGGCCGATACGGGGGTCACAGAGCTCCATAACCCCTGCAACAAGCGTGGAGAAGTCGCTGGAAGATATTGGGAGGAAACCCGTGGCCACAAGGCAGGATGCTGAAACCAGCACAGCCCATAAGAGCTGGAAGGGGCCTTGTGAGCAGATGCTCCAGTGCCTAAGTTTCAAAGGCTGGGGGACTGAGGGACAGATGGCTGCTGGCCTCACCTACCCAAGGCCCCTGCTTGGGAAGTGTCCCTGTGCAGTGGGTGCCCTATTATTACAAATAGACCCCAGGTCGCTTTGTGGTGGACAGTTTCTGTTTGCTGATTTCTGACACTGTCGGCGTTAAGAGAGGGACAGGTCTCAGGGGCTGGCCTGGAGGTGCCGGGAGGGAGCAGAGATTGGAAATGGCAATAGACTATTTTTATTTTTTAAATTTATTTATTTATTTATTTATTTATTTATTTTTGCGGAACGCGGGCCTCTCACTGCTGCGGCCTCTCCCGTTGCGGAGCACAGGCTCCGGACGCGCGGGCTCAGCGGCCACGGCTCACGGGCCCAGCCGCTCCGCGGCACGTGGGATCCTCCCGGACCGGGGCGCGAACCCGCGTCCCCTGCGTCGGCAGGCGGGCTCTCAACCACCGCGCCACCAGGGAAGCCCAATAGACTGTTTTTAAAGGTCTTGATATACAGTGCCAGAAAAGCATCCTTCGGAAAGTGGACAGTTAAACTGTGTTTGTTTTAATACCGTTACAGAAATTGTGCATACCCGTCAAAAAGTAAAAAACAACATATAGAAGTGCATAGGCTTTCTTTTTAGGCCCGCCCTCTTCCTCTCTCCGCTCGGCCTTCCTTCCTCTGCTCTCCCCGGATAGGGCCGTGGACGGCTGCCCACACTATCTTCTAGGAAGCTTTTCACCCAGTAAACTACTGGGAAAGTGCACGTGATCTTGTTTTCTTTTACAAGTTTCTTCGTAGTTCTTGGCTCCCGTGTTTTCTTGACCAGGGACCGGTTTTGTGGAAGACAGCTTTTCCACGGATGGGGGCTGGGAAGCAGTGGGGGGGGCGATGGTTCAGGCAGTAATGGGAGTGATGGGGAGCGGCAGGTGAGGCTTCGCTCGCACGCCCACCGCTCACCTCCTGCTGTGGGTTCCTGTTAGGCCACAGACCGGCCCCGGGGTTGGGGACCCCTGCGTTAAACGAAGGACAGGCGTTGTCCCAGGAGCTCGTGCTCTAGGACTGCCTGTGGGGCAGGACGCTGATGACGGTGTCTTCCTCCTTTTAGGATCTAAACACCCCCATGGGTTCCAAACTTAGGTTGAATCCTGTGCCAGCGACGTCATGTGTTCTCTCTGCTCTGTGTAATTCCTGAGAGGGGAAGAACCGTAGCAGAGTCTGAGGACTCAGACGGTGTGCGAGGAATGCAGACGGGCGGTTCGGTGACATCCCCCTCCCCTTTCCACGCGCCCTCCGGAGTGTCAGGGTCTGTGTTTCTCGTCCCGCTAACTCAGTGCTGGCAAGGGACGTGTGGATGACGTTTGAGGTAACGAAAGGGCTGACTCTGGGGTCTGGTGTCTAGTCACGTCTTCGATCAAGTAGATGAGAATATGGGGCTCTGGTCTCCCTTTGCAAAGCATCTTCCCAGCTTGCGTTTTGTCTTGGGTCTCCCGGCACGACCCTCGCAGAACAGGACCGCGTCTCCCCTGCCTTCCGGCTGCCACGTGCTCGGACTTTCTCCTGCAGCCCTCAAAGACCCCCATGTGCCAGAGCAACTACCTTTGCAAGTACCTGGCTCATCAGCAAGCCCCCCGCCCCTCGTCCTGCACAGAGCGTGGGGTCTTGCAGAGCTTAGAGCATCTGAGTCACCTTGCGGGACCCGTGGTAGATGGACCGTCCACACCCTGCAGCCGTGGCTGAACTGGGGGCTTCTGAGCAGTTTACTCATGACTCTTCTGACACCAAACGTGTGCGATGTTTCTTGCACCCAACAAGCAGTCCTGCAGTTCTCTGGACACCAACAGGGTGTCCTACAATTCAACTCGATCCTGGCACTAACTACCCACACAGCACAGACCCTACAGGTTAAGGGCTCAGCCCAAGACTGCCCCTCACTTTAGACGCCAACCCCAAGTCTGGGCCACCTGTACCCACCAACTGGCTATAAAGCGGCAGGTTCCCACAACCCCTTCCAAATGCTTGATCATTTGCTAGAACAGCTCACAGAACTCGGGAAAGCACTTTACTTACTGTTATCAGTGTCTAATAAAGGACACAGCTCAGGAACGGCCAAATGGCAGATGCCTGGGACAGGGAAGGGAGGAGGGGTGGGCAGCTTCCACGCTCTCCACGTGTACCGCCCTCCCAGGACCAGAAGTTCTCCGAACCCCATTGTTTAGGGGTTTTCTGGAGGTTCCATTACAGAGGCCTGGCTGATTAAATCACAGGCATGGGTGAGCGTTCCCTCTCTGGTTCCCATCCCCTCCCCTGAAGTCCAGGTGGCAAAGCTGCTACCCTCTAACCACATCTTGGTCTTTCTGGCCCCCAGTCCTCATCCTGATGTTATCTAGCACCCCCCCCCCCAGCAACCACCAGTCATCTCCTTAGCATACAAAAGACGTTCTTATCACTCTGGAGATTCCAAGGGTTTTAGGAGCTGTGTGCCAGGAATTGAGGACAAAGACCAGATAGTTATCCCAAGAGGCAAGCTGTGCTGGGGCAGGGGCACTTCTCTAAAGTTCTCCCATGCAGGGCAGGACGCCTGTGCCCCCGTGTGGACGGGCATCTTTTCAGGTGGCGACTGGAAGCACCCCTGGGTCTCCAGGGCTCATGGTCTGCAGACACACGCTCAGCTTAGCCGGGTGGCAGGCCCAGTGAGGGCTCGGTACCGAGAGGCATTCTCGGTGGGGCACTTCTTGTGGAGGAGAGCATTGCCCTTCAACTTCTCTCCAGGGCTCTCTGTGTCCTCCCTTCCAGTCTCAACACACCCCAGTACATTTCTCTCTCCCAGACTGTAATTGCGCTCTTACACAAGAGCAGCGAGTTTCAGCTATGTTCTTTCCTCATGTCCTAGGAGAGGTTTGCTCCAGAATGTTTGACCCAGAAGGAGCAAACTTAATTCCGCAAGTGGCCTGAGAGCAGCTCTTCCTTCTTGGGGTTCAGCCATAACCCCTCCAGGGCAAATGCTTGGGTTCGGAAGCTTTGTGAAGGCATGAGGTCTACAAGGGCAGCGTGGGAGCTCTCCAAACGTGAATCAGGGCTAGGGGTGTTGTGCTGGGACAGGCACTCGCTGCAAAGGCCACACATTTACTTAGCAAGCGTGGCGAGTGTCCCTGTGAACAGGATGTATATGTGGAAGGCTTGCCAGGCAAAGCAAGGGTCACTTGCTGCTGGGGGACTGCAGTGACGCTGGCCTTCTCGGTGTGAGGCCCTCTCTGAGCCACGGGCTTTGTGTCTGTAAAGGACGAATCCCTCGCTGGCCCCGGCCTGTGCATGCAGCACATGCAGGGCCCCTGCCACGTGGTAGCTCTGATGCCATCGGGCAATAAGGGCCGTGTCTGTTCTCATTAGTGCCCACAGCTCTTCTCTGCCCAAGGAAGCATTGTGCCCACTGTACAGAGGAGGAAACTGAGGCCAGGAGAGGCTGGGGCACTCGGGCAAGGGAACTAAGAGCTGCTGAATAACAGCGGCTGGAACTGAACCCGAGTCGGCCTCCAGAAATGAACTCCAACCGCAGTACACCATAAACAGCACTGTTACTATTATTGTTTATATTTTTATTTTTATCATTTCACTTAAGCTCCCACCCACCCCCACCAGGAAGGAGACGGTGAAAATGGGAAAAAAGGAACTGAAAGGCACTAACCAACCCTTGCTTCTGTAAAACCATAGCAACAAACAGACCTCGGGCAATTGCATGGAATTTCCCCTGGAATCTTGTATGTCGGGAACCCCACAGCCATCACTGGGATGAATTGTATATTGTGAGCACATGGGTTTTTTCTACCTAAGGCTGTTATACATTCATACACTAAAATATACTCTAGGAGCTTCTGGGCACTCCTGTGCTCTTTCCAGACCTTGGTGGAGCCCTTACTTTGCAAGGGTAGAGCACACAAAGTTGTAGTTGCAAATAGGAAATTTGGTTGACTCTTTTTTGGCTTTGCATGACTTGAAATTCGAGGTACCCCATTAGCCTGGTATTTATGCTAAAATACTCACAGGTTGTGAAATTGTTTTGAAGCCAGGTCTTTCCAAGGGCAGGTGCAGAATTCCTCATTGGAGGCCCCGCCCTTTGACATGTGAATGGGAGCAGTGTCTCTGGGAGGGCCACCTGTTTGTTCGGATAAAGGCATGTGGAATTCTGGCCTGAGTCAGCCCTCAGGTACTTCGCCTGGTGAAGACCAGGTAAAAGGACCCTCCGGTAAGCTGGGGTTTTGTTTGTGAGTTGGAACACACCCAGCAGCGGCATTAGGTGGAGGTGTGACCAAGTGCCTTCATTTCAAAGGAAGTGTCCTGTATACGTCTTTTAATGCATAGAGTCCGTGGAGGAGAACAGCACATTCTTGGATTTTTTAAGCCAAGGAACGTTCACATTAAACCACATGATGTAGTAACAATACCTTCTGGTCGTGTACTATTACTGAAAAGCCTCGTTGTCCTTTTTAAAGTATCCCAACAAGAGAAGGGATGGAGAGTGTAGTTGGGGGTGGGGTATCGGAGCCCCGTGTGGCCCAAGGCACACCCCTCGAGGGGATGAAATAGAGCATCTACCCAGCATTCCTTGGGGTTGGCTGCCATCTTGTTTCCAGCATTTTTCACCTCGGTCCACTGGGAGAGTCCTTATAGAAATATACCTTCAGCCAGGTATTGTGAACAAGCCGGCAAGTAGGGTTAACTTTATAGATGTTCTGAGAATAGTCAGCTCTGACGGAGGTTACTTTTTAAATTGAGTCTGTTCCAGAGTACAAGTAATATTTTCTATCAGGCTCGTGCCATCTTAAAGAATACTTACAGGGCTTCCCTGGTGGCGCAGCGGTTGAGAGTCCGCCTGCCGATGCAGGGGACACGGGTTCGTGCCCCGGTCCGGGAAGATCCCACATGCCGCGGAGCGGCTGGGCCCGTGAGCCATGGCCGCTGAGCCTGCGCGTCCGGAGCCTGTGCTCCGCGACGGGAGGGGCCACAGCGGTGAGAGGCCCGCGTACCGCAAACAAAAAAAAAAAAAAAAAAAGAATACTTACAGGGCCAAGACTGGGTTGCAGAGTTGGGGAAGAAATCTGACTGGGAACTCTGAAGGATTAGTGAAGGGTCTTTACTTCCATTTTTATTTTGGAGCTCTTTCCCGCACGATGTCATATAGCGTGATTGAAGTGAAATCTGTTGGGTGACATAAACTTTTAGGTCCTTTTTCTCAGCTGTATTCCTAATTCTTTTGGAGACAAAAGTAATTAAATTATTTCCAGTTCTCTAGAGTGTTCTCAGAGAAGGAGGAGCTGAGGCAATCATACAAGAGGCTTAATTGAAAAGGAAAGTGGAAAAGTGTGGTGAGATTGACAGATATCTGAGGACTTTCTTGTTAGCAAGCAATAGCAAAACCTGGGACTACCTAGGCCTGGAATTCTTTGGGCCCCTGTCTAAACAAAGGAATATGGTTTGAAGATAAGAGCTATTTGCATAGGTATGTGACTGAGTTTAAGGTCTGGAGGCTAGAGAGAAAAAAAACCCTTGACTGATGGCCTCCCTGCCGGTATAAGGAACCGTGCCCACTTTCTCATCCTAAAGATGCTTCCCTCGGCTGCCTCCCCTCTTGACCCTTGGGGGTGGACCAGGGACCCTGACCCTTCACCTGTCAGTGCAGCTGCTCCTTGGGCTAAAGACTTGCACCTTTGAAACCCTCCCCATGTGGAGCCCACCCCCCATGAAAGGCTCTCGTATGTAGAGAGGAAGGAGGAAGGGGATTTATCTGAATACACGGTTCAGCCTTCTGTTGTGTGATTTTTGAAATGGTTTGTGTAATCGAGGATTTCTTTGCTTGCTTTGGGAAAAAAAAATCTCAAGAATAAAGCAGGTGGATTTGTGGCTGGCTGCTTTCAAGGGAGCTCGCTTCGGTGCGTCCAGATCTTGGCTTTGTGGAGTCCTGCTCCAGGGCCTCCACCACAGAAGCTAGATATTGCTTCAGTTTAACTTTAAAAATCCAGTACAGGTATCAGACTGCTTCGGGGGGAGGCCCACGCATTAAAGGTTTGACAGCCATATTTAAACAGCCCTGTATAATTGGGATATGCTCCAAGGAGCTGACCTGTAACCTTCAGAAGGGAGCCTCGCGAACACGACTGTGTCTGGGGCAGGGAGACTCCAGGGTCAAGATCAGGCTCTCCACCCGCTCGTCCATATTTAGGTAGAAGTCAACCCTGGGCGCTCTGGCACCAGCTGGAAGGGTCTGCTTCACCTTGCATCAGGTGATTCTGCCCTTCTGCTGTTCCAAGAGGGGACCCCTTGGGGATGCGGACAGCCTTGCCGCTATTTGCCTGGGTTGAGAGAATTTAACCCCCATCGTGGATAACACCTTAATGCACTAAAAGAAGATTACTTATTTTTAAAGCCTCCTTTCCATTCTGTTCTCATCCATTTGGCAAATGGGACATCATTCCTCTCAGAGGGGCAGGGGCAGAGCCTGGCCCTGGACGCGGATGTGGCCTAATGGTCACCCCTCCAGCTGGACCCATAGGAACGGTGGTGGCATTTCGTTTGGCCATATCAAAACTGATCAGATTGTTGATTTAATTAGTTTTTCCAGCTGAATATACTAAAGAGAGGCCAAGAAATGGTTGGTCTGTGTGACAGGTGTTATTTAGAGGGTCAGAAAGCCATAGGGCCAGGGAAGACCCTCCGGGGGGTCTCTACAAAAGGGCATTCAGACCTTTAGATGTCCCATTTTGAGTGATTGCACTTACTTTCCCGATGTGACTTGAATGGTAATTGTGACCTTTGGAGGCTTGCATTCTAGAAGTTTTAAAGTCTTTTAAAATCTTTGTTGGATTATTTGTTTATTTGCTTTTAACCAGGTGCTTGGGCTCTCTGTGTATCAGGAATGGAGCAGTGGGGTAGCTTTTTGTAGAACTGGGTACAAACGGAAACCAAACTCTTCCTTGAGTCAGGGCGCTAATGAAGCTGTCAGTGTTCTCGGTAACACTCTAATTAGCTTAGTATAGAAGTTTCCAAAGAAGAAGTCAGCCAGTCACTGTCTGGTTTTTCATTTTAAGCAGTAAAACAGCCTCGGCTATTGAGACAAAGAACAGAGAATTTTCTCCGTGTCATGTCACTTGTGTGTATAACTCATCTGGCATCAAAATACATTCCTTCTGGGACTTCCCTGGTGGTCCAGTGGTTAAGACTCCACGCTCCCAATGCAGGGGGCCCAGGTTCTATCTCTGGTCGGGGAACTAAGATCCCGCATGTCACGTGGCTCGGCCAGAAACAAAAACAAGTTCCTTCGAAAAGGATTGTTTATAGAGCATTTATTTTTAAAATGAATAGATGACATTTCTTATACAAACATTTTTTTGTGCCACCCTTTGATGAGCTCTGGAGATGCAATTACCATGATGAAGATAATAGAACTAATCCACATAAATCAGTCCTCTGAGAGGGACTTTACAAGAACGGATGAAAATAAGGGTTGTGCAATTTTCTGCCAGTATTTGGAAAATGCAAGATTTTCTTTTTCTAACCCTGCACTGTCAAGAGCATTTCTAGTGGACACTGGAAATGGGCCCCTTGCTGGGGGGCCTGGTATAGTAGAGGACAGGTTTCTGTTGGAGGGGCAGGTAGGCCCCGAGTGGAGAGGATTAGCCACGGGTCAGCAGGGGGACATGTTTTTAGTCTGAACTTAGTGAAATAGCAGTTACGCTGACAAAGTAACTGTTTTGACAGTCTTTCTACTTGGTATTTTAGGTTCTAAATCCACCAGAGAATTAAAAGACTTTTTCCTTCCTTCCCAAATGACACCATCCAATATGGGGTCAGCAGTTCCCTCGGGAATGTGGGACCCATCCAGCCGTACCCTCAGCCTCTGCCGACCCGGCCTTGGCCAGACGCACTGGCCACCCACCTGCTGGACCCCCTCCATCCTCTCCCTGCCTTTGCGCACCTGGCACCTGGCCTTGTGGTCATCCCACAGTGGGCTTGCCTGGCATCTTGCCAGGAGGGTGGCCGACCCCTCATTCTGGAAGGGCTGCTCCAGTTGGGGGATTCTGTGACAGAAACTCGATTCTCCTCTGGGAGGTGACAGCGTTCACACTCATCCCTGTAAAATGCTTTGCGATTTATGTCAGGAATATGGTCAGGTTTATACCTGATGTAATTATTTTGTCTCGTAGGTCTTTAAATGAGCTCATTTTATAATTCTGTTTTTGTTAAGGCTATATCATCTTGTAACTGTTTAATATTGCATTCGTGCTTTGAATTATCCCTGCATCTTTGAAAACCACAATAGGTTAAAATTTATTTAAATAGAAACAATTTCTTGTGTTCTGGGTACGTTTTTTATTTTTTCCTTGTAACATCCGTAAGGAGTTTTCTTTTTAAGGCCCATTTTTAGTGAGAGGCGGTGGCTAATGGCGTTCACTCCCTGTGAATGTGGAACTGTTTGGGCAATTTAAAATCAGCTGCGTGGAGAAATAGAACAAAGCCACGTTTAAAGAAAAAAATCTTTATGAGCGGAAAGATCCCAACTAGATTTGGGCAAGTCAGAGTTAGCTCCCAGGAATCCGTCGGGAAGAAAAGATCTGAAATATTGTTTCTAGTTTTCAAATTACTGCGTAAAAGAAAAGGTGTGAATCTGGATATTCATCCATATTTGAAACTCTGAATTCGTGTCCTTGCTGATTTATAGAGTCCAGATTATTTTGTTCAGTGAAATGAAGATGGGTAAGGTGCAAGCTCTCCTCTCTCTTGCGTAAAGTTCTGTTGTTTTATGGCCCCTTCTCTAGGTGGTGTTTTGTCATGTGGTGGGCGAGACCATCCAGTTCCTGGTCAGCGTGGGGCTACCCTCGTCCGAGGACACGGGGCGCCCGCTCTACAGTGTGCGGCTCTCCCCGCTTCATCTACAGGTAAAGCTGGGGAGACTGAGCGAGTCCTAGGAAAACAGTTCTCATAAACCTGCAGGTGAGAGGGGTGCAGTCACAGACGTGGATGCTCCTGTTTTCATTAATTACTGTTCATGTCATAAGTTTCGAACTGTCACCTTCCATATTGTATTGACTCTGTAGGAAATAAAGTGTGTGTGAAATAGGTGTATGCATATACACACACACGTATATACACACATAGGTATACACACAGACACATATATATACACACACGCGCACACGTACGTACACGTATATATAACGAATTCAGAGTTTCCCATCCATCAAATACGGGAGATACGGTATTTTTCAAGGCACTGAAGCATATCTAGGGTGTTGTCCACTGTTAGATTAAGGAAAATGGCGTCTGAGAGAAGGCAAGTGGTTCTATTTCAGGATCAAGTACTAGACCTCAGAAGTCTCCTGCAGCCTGGAAAACAGCTTAGGGGCTGGACTTGGCATTCCTCCTTTTAGTGTTTGAAAAAGTCAGCTTTAAAAGACCCCTTATTATTTTTCTATGTTAAAGGATGAGTACTACCATTATTTTTTTGGATAATAGACGTGATTATAATAATTATATTAGACTTACATAATTATAACTTTTATGATTGATATATTTCTATATCGTGTATATAACGTTAATAATTATACATAAAGCAATTATAAATAGAGACATATGTAATAATTATAATAGACTTATTAGTGAAACTTCTGGATGCCTAAACCATCCGATGGCCGTGCATGTCACACACACACAGAGGCGGAAGTTCACTGAAGCTCTTGTGTAGCCGGTGTGTAAAAATTGTGAATTTCTGGGTCTGTTTCAGGGGTCACTGCTGATTCCAGCTGTTCCCTCTCCTCTGTCCTTGTGCTTGGCTGCTAATTTGGGGCACGAGTGCAAATCATTCGGGGTTCTCAGCCACAAGGGAAGATTATATTCCATTCGCTTTGCTTAAAAGACATGGTTTTAAACAACCAGAGCAAACAAAAATTTCTGGCTCCCTAAATGGCTTTTCTCTGAAGCCCAGCCTCCCCACCCCTACCCTGGTAACATTCCCTTTCTGAGAGTCGAAGAGGTTAATTGACCTCGTGGACTTGTCAGATGTTAAAGCCCTCCTGCTCCCCGCCTAGTTTTTTGGACAATGTGATTAGAAGATTATTTTAAATTCTGGGACACACGTACCCAACGTGACACACGTTTCAGGAGGGGGTGAGTCCAGCAAGGACCACAAACATTCACCGAGGAGACATAGTTTCTGAGATGCTGTTTATGTGCCATTTTCGGCAGCTCAGATACCGGTAACACAATTGTATCTTTGATCTCTTACCATAGTTTAAAAGCAGCCTGCGGATTACCTCTCAAAGCAGAGGCAGCTGCTAGAGGTTGGTGAATTATTAATGCTCATGGCAGGAGGCGTCCCCTCCCCTGCAGATGAAAGATGCGTAGAGACTGGCGGCTCACCCCTCTCCCCGACCTGGTGGGAGCGACTCGCGGACTGTGGCCGTGAAATTAAAGTGCACTTTTGTGAGAGTCACCCAGAATTATAGGGCAAGGGAAGCGTCATTTCTCTTACCTCATGCTAGTTGCTAGCGTGAGGGAGAGTACTGAGTACTGAGAAAACAAGTCTAAAGCCATTCTCTCCTTCCCTTTCCCTGGGTGGTGGGGCGGAGGCGTGGAGGTTTTGGCTTTAGAATGAGTCTCCAGCTGAAGAAGGAAGGATGGCGTATTAGTCTGCTGTAGCTGCTGAAACAAATCACCGTAATCTTAGCTGAAAACAGCACACATTTATCATGTCACCATCCTGGAGGTCTGATGGCCAACACAGGCTAAAATCCTGGTGTTGGTGGGCTGCCTTCCTTTCTGGAAGCTCTTGGGGGAGAATCTGTTTCCTTGCTCACCGTCGTCAGCAGGATTCAGCTCCTTATGGCTGCAGGACTGAGGGTCGGATTCCTTGCTGGCTGTCAGCTAAGGGCAAGGTCGCAGGTTCGAGAGGCAACCTCATTCCTGGGCTCCTAGCGTCCTTCTCTGTCTTCCGGTCACATCTCCCTGGCATGCTCGTCTGTCTTGCTCTTCCATTTTTAAGGGCTCCTTTGCTTCCCCAGGGATCACCGGGTTAATGCAGGGCTGTCACCACACCCCAAGGCCCTTACCCTAATCACACCTGTAGAGCCCCTTTTGCCATGGGAGGTAATATAGCCACAGGTTCCAAGGACTGGGGTGTGGACATCTTGGGGGGGGCAGGCGTTATTCTGCCCCAACAGATGGGTAGGGCCGGAAGGGGCATCGGGAGAGATCAGAGTCCAAGTGGAGGTTGTGTAGTGGCCCCGGCAAGAGAGGATAAGAATGCTGACGGCTCTGTACACAACCCTCGGGGGCTGTGTCAGCATGTGGGGCTGGACAAGGCGTCCGGCTCCCTTCTCTTTGTCCCTCCGGCTCCATTATGCCTTGGTGATGCTCGCAGAAGAGAGCTGCAAAGCAGAGGGTTGGTCATCAAGAGGCTGCAGGGTTTTCATGGCACCTGGCCTTTAGCCCCGACCCTGACGTTCCTCTCTAAGTGACAGGCTGAGGCAGAGGAAGGCGCCGGGGAGGGCGAGGTGGGCTACACGACGGGGAAAGGCAGGTCAGGGGGTTTGGGACCCTCCTTTCCATTTTGAAAGCACACAGTATGCCAAGGAGGCGATAAATAGCGGTCTAAGAAAACAAATGAACACACAGACACATTTTGAGGCTCCAGTGAAGAGAGCAGTCCTCCAATAATCTTTTTTTTTTTCTTTTTTTCTTTAATAGCTGGAGCTCCACATGAAGGAGAAGAGAGAAGACATTCAGATCAAGTGGTCCTTCATCAGTGCGCCGGAGATGGCCGTTACGATCCAGCCCAAAGCACCGGGGGAGGTCAGTCCGTGAGTTTTTGTGATTCCTCCCTCGTGTATGTGCAAACATGGCACATTATGACCACCTGCTCTGGGAGACGGAGCCTCTGATTAATGCGTGTCTGATGCGTGATCCCGGGGAATGCACAGGGCCGTGATGGGGTGGGCGGGGTGGGGGGTAGGGGAGGTGGGGAGGGCCTTCCGTGGATTTAATGCCAGCTCTCACCTGGGCTGCACCTGCAATCACCTGGCAGCTTTTAAAAATCCTGAAGCCTGCCCTGTCCCCCAGGCTTTTAAAAATCCTGAAGCCTGCCCCGTCCCCCAGGCTTTTAAAAATCCTGAAGCCTGCCCCGTCCCCCAGGCAGGTTTAATTGGACTGGGGATTTTTTAAAGCACGTGTGTGCAGCACGTGTGTGCAATGGTTGAAAACCATGGCAGTGATGGAACCTAGGTTTTCCTCACCCTTCTATCACACCCGACCCTCAGATGCTTTTCCTTCACTGTGAGGGCGCTTCACTCACCTACAGCTCAGCCTGAGTCCAAAGCCCGGCTTCCAAGGCCACCACCTCCTTTCTCCCCACAGCTTTTGCAAAGCTGCGTCTCAAGTCTGAAGGTGATCTCCCCGCTTCCTGTGGTCTTGGGGGTGTGAGGAAGTGAGTTTGGGAGCAGGAGGGGCCTGCTGAGTCACTTGGGTGCTGTCACTTTCAGTTGCTGGAAAGATCGTGCAAAATTTAATAATTTGTCCATAAATAGTGTAACTGTTTGTGCCATGATGTAGGTGTAGGCAGTTTGTTTTTAAGACTAAGAGGTTTGAATTGTAATTCTTTTCCCTTGCATACGTCAGAAGTGGAATTGTTGCCTGACCGTTTAGTTGTACAAAGTACGCGTGTTAACTGTTTCCCTAGTCACTGCTTTATTTTCTTTTTCTCCTTCCCGCCCACGTTTGCATCTGCTTTCCCCCACGTGGCACTGCTTTTTCAGGCCTACAGTACCCACAGAACGGTTCTGTAAACGGCTCCCCTGCCACCTCTGACATCAAACCTTCCGAAGTTCAAGATTGCTCTGCTGGTCTTCATAGCAGAGTGTATCCCGCCGAGGGGGTACTGAGTTCTGTGTTCAAAAACTACTCAAATTAAGTGTTTTCCTCTGTGTGGTTACGTTACCAACTTGATGTGATTTAATGTAAGCAGATGTCAGCATTTGCTTCTGTTAGTACAGTTTCAGGTTTTGTCCCCCATCTTTGTTGATTTACATATTTTTTGAACGTGCAGAATATTAACATAGTTCAGAAGTCAAAATTACATGAACTGTTGTGTGCAAAAGTCCAGTCTCCACCCCTCTCCCCTCCACCCCATCCATCCCCTTCTCCCGGCTCGCTTGTTTCTTTCGTTTTCGTTTACCCATCCTAGGCTTCTTTCTGCAAAATGGACCTTATTCCCCCGTCCTCACCCGCTCAGCGGCATGCTGTGTGCGCTCCTCGCACCTTGCTCCCCACAATGCGCTCTACGTTTCTCTGCCAACTGTGGCCTCCCCGTGTTAACGAGAAGCATGACTTTCCCAACGAAGTATTCCTGTGCGATTAAACCAGCCCCTTGGAGCTGGGTCCTGTGGGCTTAGTAGCCCCTTGGGCCCCTGGCGGTTGAGATGGCATGGGGGCAGGGGGACAGCTGTAAAGGAAGGTCCTCAAGTCAGCTGCTCTGCGGATCTAAAATGTGACGGACCCTGAGCACCCCCGAACCCAGCTTTCCCCCTTGGTTTCCTCCTCCGTAAAGCGGGGAGAAATGTGCGGGTTAAAAAAGATAGAAATGGGTAAACCAAATGCAGTACATCCATACAATGGGCTATTATTCAGTCATAAAAAGATTGGAGTACTCATATGTGCTAGATTATGAATGAACCTTGAAAACATTGTGCTCAGTAAAAGAAGCCAGACATAAATGACCATGTCATAGGATCCCGTTTCTAAGAAATACCCAGAATACACAAATCCATGAAGATGCAAAGCAGATCAGGGGCTGTTGCGGGGAGGATTGGGGAGTGACTGCTAATGAGTAAAGGGTTTACTTTGGAGGTGATGGAAATATTTTGGAACTAGATAGAGGTGATAGTTTTACCACACCGTGTATGTATGTGCTAAACACCACTGAAACGCGTACCTTAAAATGGTTACATTTATGTTATGTGAATTCACCTCAGTTTAAAAATAAGGGTATCAAGAACCTATTGCAATAAGAGAAAGATAATGGCGGAGCGGTTCTCAGTGCAGACCCCGGAGCCTTAGTGCCTGGGCTTAACTCTCAGCTCTGCCACATATGAGCTGCGAGACCCCGCACATGTTAATTAATTTCTCTGTGCCTCAGTTTCCTCATCTGTAAAATGGGGATGATGGTTTTCAACGTGGTTGTGGGGATTAAACTAGTTAATGTGTGTAAGTGCGTAGCATCGAGGCTGACACATCCTAAGAGTGACATAAGTGTGAGCCATTTGGATTACTATTAGTTTAGAGTTCCTGGCAGAGAGTAGATTTTCAATAAATGGCAGATTTGGCCTAAGTTTGCTGTAACAAGGCCTGGCCAGCTGGTTGTCCTTGGGACACCACAGACCAATTTCTGAAATCACTTCCAGCCCCGCAAGTTGGAAGATTTTTCAATAGGTCTGTGGTCCTGGTGGAAATCAAGTCCTGCCAGTGTCCACCCCCCTGCGCAGGGGGGGCTGGAGCCCCACAGTGGGGGCATTTACACCAGAAGTGACGAGGGACACAGAGGTCCCTGGAGCCGTCAGTGGCAGAGCCAGAATCGTGGCCAGGATGGCCGAGCATCGGCCCTCACCACACTGCAGCAGCTCTCCTGAAAGCACGGAATGATGGCGTGGATGCCAGCAGAGCTGGCAGAGTTTGACATTTTCTTTTAGCAAGTGTCCAGCCAGATCCAGCTTTTAAGAGTTCAAAACAAAAGCTATTATATTTAAACAAGGCTTTTAACTGAGATTTTAAAAAATAGATCCTCCTTGCTTAAAAAATGAGAGATAAGATATGCAGAAAAGTGCACATATTGTAAACGCGCAGCTCATTGAAGCTTTCACACGCTGACCATTCATGAGTACCCAGCGCCCGGCTCAACAAACAGGGCGGGGTCAGCTCCCCAGCAGACCCCCTCTACCCGCTTCCACTCGTTACCTGCAGCCCCTACAAAGGGTAACCATGCTCCTGACTTCTAACATGTATGAGTTATCTATGCTTGCAGCTAATAATTACCTCAAACCCAGCAGCATGAAACAACACACATTTACCTCATAGTATCTGTCAGTCAGTCCAGGCTTAACTGGGTCCCCTGCTCAGGGTCTCATGGGCTGTCATCACAGTCTGGTCTGGGCCGACTGCCCTTCCTAGAGCTCGGGATCCTCTTCCAGTCTCCTATGGTTGTTGGCAAAACTCGGTTCCTTGTGGTTGTAGGACTGAGGCCCTCAGTTCCTTGATGGATGTGGGCTGGGGCTGCTCTCAGCTCCTTGAAGCCCTGCGGTTCTGTGCCATGTGGCCCCCTCACACGTGGAAGCTGACTTCTTCAAGGTTGGCAGGAGAATCTCTTGCTCTGGTTTGCTAAGAGGGAGTTGTATATAACATAACCTTTGGCCATCACATCACTTTGCCGTATTCCGTTGTCTGGAAGCAAGTCACGGGCGCCACCTGCCCTCGAGGCGAGGGGATGATGCAGAACATGACTCGTTGAGGGTCATCTTAGAATTCTGCCCACAGACAGCATTAGCTTAGTTTTGCTTGTTTTGGTACTTTAAGTAAGGGAATCATGCAGTACTATGTATGTGTTTTTCTGTGTTTGGTTTCTTTCACTGAACATTATGTCTGTGAGATTCATCTGTGTCACTGTGTGTGCTTGTACGTTGTTTGTGCTCGTTGCCCTGGGGTATTCCATTGTGTGACTGCACCATAACTTGTGTATCTGTTCAGGTATTGATGGATACTTAGGTAGTTTCCAGTTCGGGGTCGTTGTGAATAGTGGTGCTGTGAACGTTCTAGAACACATGAGCGCGTTTCTGTTGGGTATTAATTATTGTAGCCTCTTATAGGGCTTGACATCTGGTGATGAGAGTCATACTGCTCTGTTATTCCTCTGCAAGCTTGTCTTCATTTTTATTGAGCCTTTCCATTTACTTGAATACCATTTATTTTTTTTTCTTCTTATTTTTTTTGATGTGGACCATTTTTAAAGTCTTTATTGAGTTTGTTACATTATTGCTTCTGCTTTTATGTTTTGGTGTTTTTTGTTTTGTTTTTTTTTTTGGCCACAAAGCATGTGGGATCTTCGCTCCCCAACCAGGGATCGAACCCGCAACCCCTGCATTGGAAGGTGACGTTGTAACCACTGGACCACCAGGGAAGTCCCTTGACTACCTTTTAACTAAAAAAAAAAAAAAAAATCAAACATCAGGCAAGAAAGAAAAAACATGTGCCTGTATGTTTACGGGAAGGGACTGAAAGGATATACGCAGAAATGTTAACACATGTCTATGTTGCACATGTCTTATCTTTAACTTTTAAAAACAAGGAGGATGAATGACTTCTGAGATCGGCAAAGATAAGAGTGAGTGAGCATCTCACTGTCCTAGTCTGATCTCCTGGAGCCCCGGTGACCCCAAGTCTGTTTCGTCCCAGGGACGTCCGGAGAGCCATGCATTTGCTTTTGCCCACTTGTACACGTGCCTGGTGACAAGATGGTTTGGTGACTCCCTCCTCTTTCAGCAGGACCCGGCGGTTGGGGCAGATGCAGTCTCTGAAAGTCTCAAGGATACTTTGAAACACCTGGTTAGCTCTGCCTCCCCATCAGTGGTTCTGAGCACAAAGCCTACGGATGTGAGGGAAGTTCAGGTAAACCAGTTCACGGGGTGTGGGTGCTTCGTGACCCCCTGAAGGACCGCGGTCCACCCGCTTGGAGAATTTGTGCGCATTTCCCATGCTCACCCGCCCCCCACCCCTGCACCTTGCCTCTGGCCCCCCCCACACCCCCCCCGTGGTAGAGCGAGATTGCACGGTCGCTTGCTGGCGGGTGGCGACCGTGGTCTGGGGCAAAGCTCTGAGTTCAGGGCACAGGGTTCCGAAGCCCCATGGGAGGAAGGGAAGAGGTGTCTGGCCCACTCAGCAGAGTCCAAGCCGAAGTAGCCCGGATCCTCTCCTTTTAGGAACCAGAACTTGACTTTTCGCTGTGCCCCCAGAGCCTGTTGTCTGGGATCGCACCCTTCCAGAACTGAGGTACCTGGGAACTGCCCCAAGGCAGAGGGAATGCACTGGACCCACAGTCTTTTAGCCCCGGACGGGGACAGCCTCCATCCACACTGCCTCTCCGGGGGCTGTCGCCCTCAGACAGCGCGGACACATGAGGCCATCTCCTCTGTGGGGTCCTTCCCGTGCTGACGACCCCCCTCCCCATGCTGGGGCCCTCCCCACTGCCCGATTAGGTGCTAATTCTCTGGCTAAATTCACTTCCAGGGCATTCGCCCAGGACAGCCTCCCTGGGCTTGGTCCCGCACGTCTCTTTTGGCGACACATCTAAAAACCTTGGCTTGAGGTGAATTAATTCTCCCAATCATGAGCAGATCTTTTCGTGATGACTATGCAAAACATACATTTACAGTCCCTAAAGTTATTTTTCCATGTCTTTCCAGTATTTTTATGTGGCATGGTAGAATATCCACTGTCATTATATAGTGGGTGGCGGAGTCAGTGTGAAGTGTGAAAGTATAACTTTTTTTTTAAAGTCTTTATTGAATTTCTTACAATATAGCTTCTGTTTTTTATGTTTTGGTTTTTTGGCCATGAGGCATGTAGGATCTTAGCTCCCTGACCAGGGATCGAACCCTCACCCTCTGCCTTGGAAGGCAAAGTCTTGACCACTGGACAGCCAGGGAAGTCCCTAAAGTATAACTTTTTTTTTTTTTTTTTGCGGTACGCGGGCCTCTCACTGCTGTGGCCTCTCCCGTTGCGGAGCACAGGCTCCGGACGCGCAGGCTCAGCGGCCATGGCTCACGGGCCCAGCCGCTCCGCGGCACGTGGGATCTTCCCGGATCGGGGCACGAACCTGCGTCCCCTGCATCGGCAGGCGGACTCTCAACCACTGCGCCACCAGGGAAGCCCCGCCTAAAGTATAACTTTTACTATGATTTTTCGATGCAGGCTCTTGGTCTCTGGTTCCTGTTAGGGCATCACCACTGTGAATGCGTAGAGCGTGGAGACAAAATCTCTTTGATTCACTGCACAGATATCAGGGGATCGCAGTGCTTTGTGGTTCGCTCTGGGTGTTGAAGGTTATCAGAACATAAGAGCCCTGATGCAGCAGAGGGAGGGGCTTGTGGGCGCGCGGGGTTTTCCCAGGGCTGTGCCGCCAGGTGGGGCTCGGCCCCAGAGATAGGGGGTCAGGCCAGGCTCCCCAGAGCTGAGAGCAGAGGCTTGGCTGTTCTCTCTTTCAGGAATTCTATCCTGGTGGCTTAGTTCAAATCAGAGCTGCCTGTTTTGAATATGACTATACATTTTTAATGTCAAAATTTGAGAAACTTCACAAAATAGAACTGCATTTTTAGAATACATGGATTCAGAAAATAAAGGGACCAAGAGTACCAAAGATTCAATAATGCTTTTAAATAAATTTGTAGAGTGTATGTATCAAAATAACATGCATATTATACTAGGGTTCTCTAGAGAAACCGAACCAATGGATGTGTGTGTGTGTGTGTGTGTGTGTGTGTGTGTGTGTGTGTGTGTGTGTGTGTGTAAAATAGCCTCCATAACTGCATGAGCCAATTATATATTTATGTATAAAATATATATATTTATATATATAAGGAGACTTATTCTAGGGAGTCGGCTCATGCCAGAGGCTGACAAGCCCCAAGAGTTGCAGGAGAAGCCAGCAGGCTGGAACCCAGGAGAGCTGATGTTTCCACTCAAGTCCAGAGACAGGGAAAAATGGATATCCCAGCTGTAAGGCAGTCAGGCATGAGGAATCCCCTCTCATCTGAGGGAGAGTCAGCCCTCTGTTCTATCCAGGCCTTCACCTGATTGGACGAGGCCCACCACAGTAGGGAAGGCAATCTGCTTTACACGGTCTGTTGATCTAAATGTAAATCTCAGGCAGAAACCTCCTCGCAGACATACCCAGAATCGTGTCTGACCACATGCCTGGGCACCCCCTGGTCCAGTCAAGTCAACACATAAGCTTAGCCACCATGCATACACAATTGAGAGAACATTGCACCTCCACCCCAGGCATGTGGGCTGCTCTGTCCCCAGTGCTCAGGGACCTGGATCTTGAGGACTTCTCTGATTACTTCTTGGCCTCCCAGCACCTGCAGCTCGCAGTGGGCAAGGCCCTGCCCTGGCTCAGAATAACGTCTTCTAGGTGGTGACCTAAAGAACACTACAGTCGCTTGAGATGTTAGTAAGCATATCCCCCCCAAAAGCACTCTGAGGCCAGATCAGCTCTTAGGATCCCTCTCTGGAAGGCTCTCGCTGTGCAGAGGCCTGTGATGTCTCTGAGAAGCTTTTCCAGGATTCCCAAATGTTTGTACCTAAGGAGCCCCTTGTAAATAACACTCGTAGCCATGAGTGGGAGGTGGAAGCTAGCTTGAGAAAGGCTGGTCTGAGGGTGAGGTCCCACAAGCTTGGGGAGGCTCTCTGTTGGAAACACCGTGATGCCCATTTGAGGATATGGTGATGAAGCAGGCTCAAGGGGTACCTGCCTCTGCTTTGTCCCTAGCGTGACACCTGGATGACACTTAGATCCTCCCCACGTGGATGGCAGGTCTGCCGGGAGGTGGGAAGTAGCCAGTGTCCTGGCTGGTGTCACACTTCGTGCTGGTGGGCAGTTGGGCCCCTGCATCCCAGGGAGGGCGCCCCACTCTGTCTCAGGCTCCTGCCCTGGGTCACGCGTGGACCCATCTCCACCCGCAGTGAGATTCAGGGGAGTCCTCTCTGGGTGAGTGCTGAACTCCTTCGCTTGCTTTCTGTGGGAGGTACAAGGCTCCCAAGCAGGGGAAGCAGCTGTGGGTGACCGGTACCCTCCCTCCCCAGTTGTTACGGAGCAGGCCTGGGGGCCAGGCTCCCTCTGAAGGTTTTCTTGAAGATTCCTGCCCTGTAACAGGTGTCCAGCGGCCACTGCCCCTTTCCCACGGCTCACTGTTCTTTGTCTTCCTTTCTGCAGCATCTGCAGTGCACTTCATCTACTCAGGAGTCCTGCCCTCCCAAGCCTCCAAGGGCTCATGAGCTCAAACTATTGGTGAAGAATATCCGAGCCTCGCTGCTGAGCCATCCTGGTGCTTCAGGTGGGTGATGGCGCGGCAGGGGCACCCAGGTGAGGGCAGGGCACCCGGCTGGCTGTGGATGTGACCGTCTGCAGTGTGAGCAGAGGGGAGGAGGTGCCTTGTGGGTTGTCCGTGGCCTTTGCTTCCTCCTATGGAAGGGGGGTGCCACCTGGGGGGATTATGGGTGTCCGGAAGGCTTTGGGCCCACCGGGAACCCTGTGTTGCCCAGGGAGGCTGCTGTGGAGACAAGACAGAAGCGTTGCAGAACGGGTGACTCTTTTTCGGTGATTCTGAGTCACTGCCGAGACCCCGGATGCCGAGTAGCCTGGGACCGGACACATCTTTCCACTGTGGTGTGGTTTTTGCTAGGAGTAGCGATGAGTTCTTTGTATTGTCTGAGGATGTCGGGGTTACTTACGTTTATTTGTGGGGAGTTTCCTCCCGTTCCAGAAGTGCAGGTGGAACACACTGAACGACCTAGAAACTCTGTGAATGAAGCTGGGTATGGGTGGTGTTTTGGTAACTCCCACCTCGCCCCCCGAGGCCACGCCGCTTAGCGGCCGGGAGGGGCTCCCGGGACCCAGTCGGCCAGGGTTGGGGTCCCAACTTCTAACCTCTGCCAGCAGGTCCCCATCTGAGTCAGAGTCTATCCTTGAAAGTGACTGTGGTGATTAGTAAGATGATGTGTGTAGAACACCAAACACCACCTGGTACACGGTAAAGGGCCAACATATTCCAGTCCTTTACCGTTGATTATTGATTACACGGTATATTCACGGCTTTCTGCCATGGCGCAAGCATTGCCTCGAAGCAGACACAACTGTTCACTAGTGAAATGTCCTGTTACCTGGATCAAATACCTCAAAAAGTTTTGACTGAGCTGAGTTAGGTATAAAAACCTACATCTTTGTAAGAGGGAAATGGGTTCTCTGGGAGGTATCCCCAAATTTAGCAGTTACCCCAGTTGCCCTTCCTTTTCCAAGCTGTTAGTCTTGTCCAAAGTGAGGCCCACATCTCTGCTGGAGTAATGTTGCCCCCAGGGAGGGCCCTCACCAGAGAGCTGTGCCTGCAGTCAGAGCCGAGGGGGGAGCAGGGCGCTTGGGGCAGAGCCCAGGGCTGTGGACATCCAGTGAGTAAACCCAGGTGAGGTGCTTTGAGAGTTTGTAAATGGCAAATGAAAGGAACACTGGACCCTCTGAGCCAAGGGTCCAGTGAGCCAAGACCAGACATTTAATTCAGCCTTTCTTTCATATGCAAGATGTCTTAATGCAACTAGAAAACAAAAATAAAAGCCAATACGGTGCCCCTCTGTTTGATTACAGGCAACATTAACCCAGTATGTGTAGTTCAGCTGAATGATCCCATCCAGAAGTTCTCCAGCACCCTCTCAAAAAACGCTACCACCCTCACTTGGGAAGAAGAATTCACCTTGTGCGTAAGGGGCCCGGGTTTCCATGGCCACACCTACTCAAGACTGCCAGATTCTAAAACCATTCTGCAGCACTGTTCATACAAAAGAAGGGAGGGAGGGAGGGAGGAAGGAAGGGAGGGAGGGAGGGAGAAAAAAGGAAAATATAAAAAATTAAAAAGAAGTATATTAAGCATCTGAGGAAGCTGTAAGTCAGACATGGATTTCTTTTTGAAGGCAGCTCTTAGTATCGATTCACTCCTCGCCTACATATCCACGCCCTGTTGTGATGAGAGATCTGTTGTTGGGCCTTCCACTTGCTTTAGAAACACACACCATCCAGAGCAGAATGGAAGGAAACTTCTGATTGATACCAAAATCTGACAAAGAGAATGGAAAAAAGGAAAATTATAGACCACTTACAAATTATGATGTAGGAATTCTGACTAATGTATTATCAAATAGAATTCAGTAGCACACTAAAAATAATACACCAAGACCGGCTGAGTTCATACCAAAAATGCAAGGATGGTTTAATGTGAGGAGGTCTATTAATGAAATCCACTGTGTCACTAGATCAAGGGAGAAAACAAACTTATTATTTCTCTATATGCCCAAAAGATATTCAGTGACATTTAATAACCATTTCTAATTTTTTAAACTTAATTAGAACAAGATTTATGGTCACTTTTTTCATACGATTAAAAAAAAAATCACTGTAAGTGATAAGTAGTAGGAACAGTCCCACTAAAGTCAAGAGAAGGATACCCACTGTTTTGTTCTAGAAGTACTAGTGAATGCAATTAGATAAGAAAAAGAAATAGTACACAAGTAGTGGAAAGGAAGAGGCAAAACTAATCATTACTTGGAGATAATATTATTGCATATTTAGACTACTCCAGAAAATCAATTGAAACTATTAGAAATAATGAATATAGGGTAGAAATAATAATATTATAAAAACTAATATAAATAATATTTCAGTAAAGTAGCTGAGTACAAAAATACAGAAATCGATCACTTTCTGGTGCGTAAAAAATAAATAATTAGAAAAAGTAATGGAAGGAGGTGTCCCATGTATAACATAAGAGCCTTTATAAATTATTAATGAAAATATGAGCGCTCTCTTAGAAAACTGGGCAAAATTTCTGTACTAGAAAAGCAAAAGTAAGAGCTGTAGATAGCTAGAAACATCCGAAAAGATGTTCAGTCTCAGAAATAGCTAAAGTAATGCAAACGTAAACAAAAGAGATTGTTTTTTGCCTTATAAGTTGGTAAAGAAAAAGTAAGAGAAGCCAGTGGAAATACTGTATATATTAGAATAATCATTCTGGAGGCCATCAATATGTATGATAAAAGCAAGTCTCTTATATGCATGTACCTTTTGATTGGCAATTGCTCTTTTCCTAAGGAGATAATCACACAGTGTGTGCAAAGATATATGTATGAGGATATTTATCTCAGCTTGTTTATAATTACAAAATATTGGAAACAACCCATTATTAAGGGTTGGTTATTAAGGAACTGGCTGAATAAAATCTCTTAAGGCCAGATAGTGGAATACTAGACACCTATTAAAAAGGATGTTGCTCTGTAGTTATTGACGTGGAAAGATGTCCATGATATCTTAAGTGAAAAAAATAGGTTACAAAGGAGGAGGGAGGTATGTTATGTTCTATATTTGTTTTCAGACAATTATATGGCTATATCTTTCAATACAGTACCTACTAGCCACATGTAGCTCTTTAAATTTCAATTAATTAAAAGTAAACAAAATTAAACCCAGTTCCTCAGTTTGCACTGGCCTCATTTCAAGTTCTGAATAGCTGTATGTGGCTAGTGGCCGCCGAATTTGATAGCAGCTCTACAGAACATTTCCACCATCATTCAGAAAGTCCCATTGGATTACTCTAGGAGACTAGTCACCAAATATTAACAGTAACTGTTTCTGGATGGTGAAGTTGCAGATAATCTTTGTATTTTGGTTATATATCTCTGTAGTTTCTTAAATATTGATGGTGATTTGCATTCCTTTCTATCATCAGGAAAAAAAAATACTATTTCAAGAAAATAGTAAAGCATTTTTAAGGATTCATGGCCCTTCTTCCTTTCCACAGTGAGTTGAATGCCAAGTCGAGGGAGTTGCACCTGCAGATTTCAGAGGATGGGCAAAAATCCTCAGAAGGTGGGTGGTCAGCAGGCAGACGGAGACCCTGCTCTCTGGGAGGGTCATCCAGCGGCCCTGACCAGGGCCTTGGGGTGGGGAGGGCGGGAGACCCAGCAGAGCCTCGCCGCCCCCCCGCCCACCCCCCGCAAGCCGCTCCAGGTCTTCCCAAGGGAATGTTTGGTTGGAAGTCCATTCTGTTATTAGCAAGGTCAAACATTTTTGGGAAAGAGTATATTCAACTGGTTCTTTTCTTTTTCTTTTTCTTTTTCAACAAATATCCAAAATCTTTTATTTAACAGTTCTTGGCTTAGAGCAGTTCTCAACCCTCTTAGCCTTAATAGACCTTTTACTTTTTTTTTTTCTTCAGTTTTTAATTGTGTTGATACATATAACTTAAAAGTTACCATCTTAGCAACTTTTGAGTGTAGAATTCAGTGGTATTAAGTGCATTCACATGGTTGTGCAACCATCACTGCCATGAATCTCCAGAATTCATCTTACAAAACCAAAACTCTGTCCCCATTAGACACTCACTCCCCAGGCCCCTCCCCCAGCCCCTGGCCCCCAATCTTCTGCTCTCTGTCTCCATGAATTACAGCTGCCTTTTCCTTGTAGAATAAGCCACAGCAGCTTAACTTGGACACATACTTTAGATACAAATCAGCAACAAATAGAGGTAAAAATCACTAAAGTGAACGTGGCCCTAGTGTGTATGTGTGTAAATCAGTAGTTTCAGTATTTATTCGGTTTTTAAAAATCCCTATGAACATATCCAAACTTGGGAGAGGTGACCCTTCCCTGGCTTATTCATCTGTGAAACCAAGCCGTCTGGTTATCTCCTAAAGTTACAAAGGCATAGGAAAAAACAATTCAAGCTCCTAGGTATTAGCAAGGATTTTTGAGGCGGTTTCCCTGGTTCTGTAGTCTAGAGATAACTCGGATGCTCCCGAGATAAGAACTGACATTCCAAGAGAGGGCGTGTGGTCTGAACACAGGGCCGAACCACTGTTTGCCTCATCCATTGCTGGGGCACCAGCCCTGTTGGCTCCATTGGAATTTCATTCCAGTCCAGCCTGATGGGATCTATGAAATTTCAAACTTAAAAAAAAAAAAAAAAACAACAACCCAGAACAAACAACAACCATATAACCTTTCCTCAGGCTCATATATTTTTAACATTTGCCCCATTTCCCCCATCTCCTTTATTATTTGTACTCACAGTTGCTGGTTGCCCTCACTTTGCTCTCTCTGTCTGTCCACACACACACACACACACACACACACACACACACACACACACAGGCCACATCAGTGAGAGGCCGGCGTACCGCAAAAAATAAATAATAATAATAATAATTTATGTTTTGAGTGACAAAAACAATGTAAAGAAAAATATAAGGAAGCTAGTTATTTGATCATTGAAATGGTATAACTTCACACACACACACACACACACACACACACACACACACACACACACACACACCCCGAGGGTAAATGTGTGAACCACGGAGTGTAAGTTTCAGGCATCCTGGCCCTTTACCCTGAATTCTTTAGTGCCTATTTCCTAAGAGCAGGGATATAATTTGTCCGCAGCACAGTTATCAGCTTCCTGAGTTACACTGGTCCGCTTCTTCACTGCCCGGATTCCAGTTTCCATCAGCCAAGCCCCTGAGGTCCTTCTCAGCAGTATTTCCCAGTCCTGTGTAGGGTCAGGTACTACCTCTTGATTGTCACATCTGTAGCCTCCCTTGGTTTGGAACAGTTCCACAGCCTTCCTTTGTCTTTTATGACCTTGACTTTTCTCAAACGTTCTGAAACGGGAGCATTTCCCAGTGAGCGGGGCGTGTGTCCAGAGTTGGTTCTGGCTGCAGCCGCTCGCGGGTGCCCTGTTCCTGTGGAGCCCCATGGAGACGCTCCCTGTTTGTCCCCTGCCTCTTTAGCTCTGTTGGCGATGACGACTGTCCCCTTGGATTTGTTCAAGAAGCAGCCTTCTGGGCCACAGAGCTTTACACTGACCAGCGGGTCCTCCTCGGGCAGCTCAGCATTGGGTTCGGTCACTGCAGAGGTATGACGTCATTCTCGACAATGCCAAGGCCCAGCTCGACCCACTTGGGAAGAGGGGCATCTTCATTTATGTCTGTCAGAGTCTTGCTCTCGCTTCAACATAAAGCAAGAAGCTTGTCCAAGACCTGATGTTTCCTCCCAGGCATTTCTAGACGTGAATGGGATGCCCGGGGTTGCGTTGCATTGTCTACCTGACATAACTTTCCGTGACGCCCTCTCACGCGGGCCTAACCCAGAAAGGGCTCTTTTATTTCGTTTGGTTCTCCAGCTCGTGTTCCCATCATTATGTGCTGAGTGGCTGGGTTTGAGCCTGGGTCTCATCATCCTGTGTCAGTTCTGGGGAAATCGGTTAATTATAAGTTACTTATGATACTAAGCGACAGCTAAAGCCGTCAGAGGTTATTGCAAAGGCAGGCAGCGTGCCGTGGCGGGGTGTCCGTCTGCGCTGACTGCAAAGCGTGTAACCAGCCCTCTCTGCAGTTTTCTTACATCGAACCTGGGGAAGCGAAATCCTGGCAGATGCCTCCACCTGTTCCTGCTGCAAAGATAGAAAAAGACCGCACGGTGATGCCGTGCGGGACCGTGGTCACCACTGTCACTGCCGTGAAAACCAAGCCTCGCTTCGATGCGGGGAGGGCGTCCCCGCTGAGCTCCGGTGAGTTTCCTCCCCGCAGAAACTCTGAAGTCACGCCTCCCCTGTAAATGTCTTGCCTCTATAAACTGCAGAGCAACGTAGGCTGCAGGATTATCTGTAAGAAAATGTCCTGGTACGGGAAGAATGGTAATTGGCAAGGCTTCTGCGTAGCTTTTTTTTCCAGACAATTATCTTTCTACCTTGTCAGACACATGACAAGCCAAAGCAAGGTTCAAACCTGTAGTGAATTCTGAAGCTAAAATCTAGATACTAGATGAAATATCTCGTTACATTAAGTACTCCATGACATTTACGTGGGGGCGGCGCACTATCTTGAAACATTAGATGTTTCGGCCAGCATAGAGTTTCTTATGTTAAAAATCATTCATTCGAAGGCTTGATGTGCAGTCATTTTAGATCTAGCCGAATTCTGTACCTGTCCCCATCGCCACCGCCCCAGAGACAACTTCTGTATAAGTGTATGATTTATTATTTTTTAAAATTTATAATGTGTTCCTGCCTGTACAAAAGTATTATCATCCCAGAATAAATCACTTGGCACTGTTCTTGAATGCAAAACAGAAAGTGAAATTCCGGCTTAATTAAAAGGTTTCTGAAATTTTGTTTAAACCTGGGCTTCCAATGCCCCTTTTGGGCATTCCTCCCCTCCCCCAAAAAAGAATCAGAGAGGTTGTTAAAAATATCTTAAGGTTTCCCTCTTACCTTTTCCAACTGCATGAAGTAGAGTTGAAGTGAGGTGTGATTTCACCTTCTGGTAACTGTAAGAGTCAGACAGCTTTCGGAGGGCTGCTGTAATCAGATTTCTCCCGGGCAGAATCTCCCCTGAGAACACCTGTCAAGGTGAAGGTCATCGAGAAGGACATCTCCATCCAGGCCATCTCCTGCCACGGCGCCCCCGTCAGCAAGATGTTCTCTTCCTCAGATACAGGTAACGCAAGGCCGCTCGAGATGGTCCCTGCTCAGCTCCTTCAGGCTCTGCCCTCGAGCCCCGCATCTGGTGAGAAGGACGCTTTTCCTTTTTAGAGTTCGGGGAGAGGTGTTTTAATATAGTAAGTGAGGAATTAGAAGGAGAAAAGGGAAATGGAAGTCGATGGAAGACCGGGAGTGGCGTTGGCATCCCTGCCCTAAGTTTTAGGGAACACCTGAACAAAATCAGCACAGAAAGCCAGCTTATGCCTCACTGTGTAAAATTTCTGAATGTTATTTTTTCTCTTGTTCAACGTACTAGTTCCACGGCTGTCATAAAATAAGTAGGACTCAGGGGGCATAATCATAAAGGCAACTTTATTTTGTCCCCCACTGTCCCTGAAACCTGTTTAATAGGATTACTTTCCCCTGGAACTCTGGATGCGGATTTCCCGCTTTTATGGTCGCTTGTGTCAGTGTCTCTTGGAATCCGAGCATCATCTAAATTCGGGGGTTACATTCCCTCCCCTCGCTCACGTGTGGCCTGCAGTCGAGGAAGGGCTGGGTGGGCAGCTTCTCCCACCGCCGTCCACTGAGCCCTGTTTCTGATCCTGCCAATGTCAGGGACGGGACAGGGAGGGGCAGGCAGTGGGCAGGCAGCTCTCATTTGATGGCTGCTCTCTTGGGACGGCCGTGTGTCCTCTGAACCTGGCGGAAGTGGAAAACTGCGTCTTTCCCTGTGGGAGCTTCCCTGGTTGTTTGGAAGCTGCAGGGTCCCCCCAGCTGCAAAATCCTAGACGGAAGCAGTGCCCCTCATTGGCCGCTCCTGGGGGCCCTTTCTCAGCTCTGCTTCGTACCACGGGGGCACCTTCGCCCCGGGCTGACATCCCTGCTGTGGCTCCCCCTCTGGTCCGTGGGTGCTGGCACCTGGACGGGCTCGCTGGGGGTGGACAGACGCTCTGGGCTCAGCGCCCCCCCGACTGGTGTCCCAAGGCCTGGGACTCACAGCGCAGCCCTCTCCCCAGGCGCCCTCTCCCCACGTCCTGCTCTTCCCGACGGGTCGGCAGCCACAGGGTTCCCGGCTGCTTGGGCCCTCGCCGCCGCCTTGGGAAATGTAGCGTCTGTGTTGTTAGAGAGATTTTAATAGTATCTTACATCCAGTGATTCCTAAAGGATTTCTTCCATTTTATCACTTCCAACAGGCCTAGTTTCTTGACACCAAATCCACCTCTACTTCCGAGAAAGATGCTGGGCTGGCCTTCTCTTAAAGGTCTTTCCAAACCCTCCTGGCATTGACCTAGACATTTTCTAGGAAGTTCTAAGTTGAGAAATTTTTTTCTGTAAAAAAAATTCTCAGGAAGTAAAATTCCTTTACTACTTTGAGTTGATATCATAAATTTTTTTGTTGTTTAACTGAAAGTTATCATAAAGTTTTATGTGTATATGTTTACCAGAAAAAGTCGATCTTCCTTTTGTGGGATATCAGTGTATGTTTTAAGTCGTTAGCATACACACACACACACACACACACACACACACACACACACACACACACGTAGCATGTTGTCAGCGGGTCGAGGCCAAACTGAGAAAAAGTTCCTGGTAACATCCTGCCCCTTAATCCCATTGTCCTTTTCATTTTCCTGCAGCAGCAGACACCTTAGTGTGAGTTCCAGCGTCAGCTCTGAGTGGGAGAGACCTGGCCGGGCATCTCAGCTCCGCCGCCCACCTGGCTGTCTCCTACCTGCCGCATTTCTCAAATGGAAACTGAAAGGCACCTCCCTCGGAGGGCTTGGGGTTAATTACCTGAAATAATGTGCACGGAGCACTTTGCGGGGCACAGGTCCGTGTTAAGCCCTCCCCGGATGTTGGCCCGGGTTGTGGAACTAACCCCGGGAGGAAGCAGCTTCTGTGAACCAGCCCTCGGTCACCCTGAACACTGGTTTTTGTGTTCGACCACTCCTGGGAGGGCCAGGGAGTAGCTGCGTTGCCTTTCAAAGGTCACAGTCTCCCCAAAGCTCAGAGGTTTCTGTTTTTCACCCCAATCGAGGCATATTTACATTCATTAAAGTGCGTGATTTGAAGCGTACACCTCGGCGAGTGTGTGTAACCACAGCATCAGCTCCAGACCCAGGGGCATCACCTGTCCTGCTCGTAAAGTTTCCCCAGAAGCCAGCCGTGGACACTTCTACATCCGGTCTCTGCTTCCTAGCGTCCAAGTCAGCGTGGAGTACTTGTGACAGGCCGGCTGCCCACAGAGTCACTGTCTGGCCCTTTACAGAAAATATTTGCCAACCCCTGCTTCAAGACCAAATCTGTCACCCCAGAAGCTCCTGTCAAAGCTTCAGATTTTGTTAACGTGCTTCACGCCCGCTTTTCCTCCGGCAGAGCTACTGGTGCTGAACGGTGCCGACCCGGTGGCCGAAGTCGCCATCCGACAGCTCAGCGAGTCCTCGAAGCTGAAGCTCAAATCCCCGCGGAAGAAGAGCACGATCATCATATCTGGGGTCTCCAAGGTGAGCCAGCCGCTCATCCTGCGTCAGCCCGGCCCCAGCCCTCGATCAGCTCCAGCGAGTTCCACCCCCAAATGTCAGGTTACATTCCCTCACCAACGAGGGGTTATTCGTGGTATTTCGTTGATGCAGCTTATCCTGCTGAGGAAGGAATCTTGAAAGTTTCTGACCGGGGATGCTTTGGTCTTTGAGAGGTTGGTGAATCATGTGAAGAAAAATTATTGAAAGAGAAAGACCAGCATGATGTCAACTCCCCTTTGGGACAGAACCTCCATCCTCATCGCTGCCCCGTCTTGGGGAGCTTTTACTTCACACATTACACATTTCCAAACCGTTTCCTTTTTTTTTTTTTTTTTTTTTCGGTACGCGGGCCTCTCACCGCTGCGGCCTCTCCCGTTGTGGAGCGCAGGCTCCGGACGCGCAGGCCCAGCGGCCATGGCTCACGGGCCCAGCCGCTCCGCGGCACGTGGGATCTTCCCGGACCGGGGCGCGAACCCGTGTCCCTTGCATCGGCAGGTGGACTCTCAACCACTGCGCCGCCAGGGAAACCCCCGTTTCCATTTTGCAGTGAATGTTTATGCCTTTCGCGATCAGAGAAACGAAGCTTGTTTTAACTCATCCTGATCTCCATTCCTTCCTTCTCCTGCCCTGTGACCTTTGTCCAGAGCAGCTGGCGGGTGCGAGGCGTCCCTGGTGGACGCCGGGCAGGCAAGGGCCCGCATTACAGTCCCTTACTCTTCTTAACATTTCGGAACAAGCAAGGAGAATGTGAGCAATGGAGGGGCGGGTGGGACGTTTGGTAGTTGGGAGGGGATGAGGAAGATGCATTTTTGGACACCGAGGGTGAGTTGATACTTTGAGGGCATGAGAGGGTGGGGCGGGAGGGCATGATGGCAGTTGACCCCTTGGCTACTGGGAGAGGGGCCAGAACAGGTCCTGGGAGGTGCCAGAGGTGAGTCACCAATGTGGCCGTAGTGTCCAGGGGTCGGGGGAGTCTCTGGGCTTCCTGGGTGCGCTTCCAGAGGCAGCCAGCAGGGGGCGATGGCGTCTCTGGAAGCGCCTGGCCCAAAGGCTGGGTTTTCTTTAGGGTGAATAAATCAATGAGTGAAATAAGGACAAGACTCGTGACCGTCTCCTCCTCTGTGCCTTCTCTAAGATTTTATTCTAGATCATTTAGTCCATCCAACCGACTGCAGTTAATATCTTTGCTGATGATTAAATTGTCCCAGACTGAGTCAGTGGGCACTTCTGACTTGGCTCAGAAAAGGGCAGTTGTCACCTGTCACTTAGCAGACTCTCCTGTACAACTGCCACGCAGATCAGGAACAGCAGACCGGCCCCCAGGTACCCCCCGCCATGTCCCTGCAGTCACTTTCCTGCCCTGCAGCGAACCACTTTCCCACCCCCAAGCACCTACATCTCTTTTACACATAAATATAACTCTTAGGATACAAAGTGCATAGCGGTCAGTTCCTCCTTGCGGGAAACACAAAGGTGCTGTAGGAACAAAGGTTAAAGATAAATGGCATCTGGCACTCCAGAGCTCAGGTCCTGTCACGCTGTCTGCCATCCCATATGTAGGAAGAATGCTCTTCTCCCAGACCCCTCCAGCCTGCGACCGCGGGCCGACCCTCTGCCCCAGGAGACCTTCGTCCACTGCGTTTCGGCCCGTGCTTCCCTTAGCCGCCTCCTTGGAGGGCCGGGGCGCCTTCTGACGCTGAATCCGCCAGCCGGGACGTTTGGACAGGGCTGCAGAGGCTTCTTCTCACCCGCTGCCCCTTCCAGGTATCCTTGGCGTCCTCCTCACCCTGACTTTGTCTCTCGCCCCCACCGGGTAGGCCTCGCTATCTCAGGACAACGACGCCTCCCTGATGCTGGACTACGCAGCCTCCATGGATAGCACCTGCCAGAAGGACGCCCCGGACCAGCCAGGGGCGGCCGTGGCCTCTGCCCCACCCGAGGAGGAGGAGGAGGAGGAGGAGGAGGAGGAGACCCCAGCAGGGACCCGACTGGCCCTGGAGCCCCAGGAGACTGAGCTGGATTCCTGGGACCTGGAGAAGGAGCCAGCGGCCGGGGCGTGGGGTGGCCAGGCCCCGCGGGACCCCGCTGGGGATGAGCTGTCCGAGTGCTCCCTGAGTGTGTCTGAGCTGGAGCCGGGCACTTCCCAGAAGCGTAAAGGTACCAGCCCCTCCCGGCCCCGCCCTGCCCACGCCCCCTCACTCCCCAGCACGCCCCCCCGCCCCACGGCTTTGCTCTCCTACTAGTTCCAAGCCGAGCAAGTTCTCACCCTCTGCTTTCCTTCCCTTCTCCTCTACAAGGGCACCCCACCCTCAGCGCCCCCACACCTACAGAAACACCTGCGCTGAACATCTGAGCCCATTTAGAGCCCGTGGGCAGGGGTAGGGGGCGCGGGCTGTATTCAGAGCCCTTCCGAGTGTGGGCGGCCGGGTCATCTCTCTTCATTCGTGGAGGCAGTTTGGGTTCATGGCTAGAAGCGCCCCTTCCTCTGTCTGGGCACTCCCCCCCCGCAGGAGTAGAGCTATCCAGGGCATTGAGGGGGGTCACCAAGAGCCACGTACCACGATGGAGCCAAAGAGACCAGCCGGGCAGAGGCTGGGGTTCCCTCAGCCGCGGAGATGGGCACCCCTCCCCTTGTGTGCCTCTCAGAGCCCCCCCTCCAAGGGACAGCAAACCCGACTTCCCCACTCGACCCTAACAGGGTCCACGGGGAGATGAGCTCCCTAGAAAATTAGCCGATTAACTTCATATGTGTGCGGTGGTGAGGGAATCCTTGCATTAGAATAAGCGACTTGTTTCCCCTTAGCGCTAAATCAGTGCTCTAGATCTGTAAATGTCTTCAACGCGTGCAGTTTTTCCCAGACGGTGCTGCGGCACGATGGTGACCTGAAGATACTTGCCGAGGGAATATAGTCCAGGGGCTCGGGCCAGTTCTAGATGTGAGGCTTCAAGACTCACTGAGCCTCGGCTCCCTCCTCTGTAAATGGGCATGTGCCCACCACGTGCGCCCACCTCCCCGAGAACCCCACGGGCCAGGCGGTAGTAGGAGAGCCCAGCGCAGAGGACAGGACGGGGGAGCCCGGGCAGGGGCCGGAGCCCAACCAGCAGTCCTGGGTGCACCTCCGCACCAAGTCCCGGCTCCCCCGCGAGTGTAGACATCTGGGGTCTCAGCCACTCGGGTCGGGAACCTTGGGGAGCTGCTCTGTTCTTGGTGCCGCGGACCAGTGGTTCCTGCGTGGGCGATCGTGCCCCCTCCCCGAGGCACACGGGCCATGGCCGGAGACCGTTTCAGTTGCCACAGCTGGGGGCAGAGGGTGCTGGGGGCTTCCGGTGGGTGGGGGCCAGGGGTGGCGCGCCACACCCCACCACAGCATCGCGTGGCCCCAGTGTCCACGGGGCCGAGCCGAGAGCCCCGCGGGGAAGGTCGGCATCCTGCCTTGCCCCCCTCTTTCCCATTCGCTTCCTGGGCTCCCCCGTGACCCACCCCCTCGCCGAGCAGAGCGGGACAGACGGGGTGGAGGCAGAAGAAGAGGAGGAGAGAGAGAGGAAGGAGCAGGGTCCCCGGATGTGATCTCCAGACCCTGCGATGGAGAGTGGGCTCTGTCTGCCCGCCGCCCGGTCCTGGCGCCTTATCCCGAGGACCCCGTCGGGTGGCCGGGAGCAGCGTGGGGGTGGGCGCCGCCCTCTGTGGTGGCTCCCTGGCTTCTGTTATGGAAAAGGGGGCCCGGCTGCTGGTCCGCAGCCCGGCACGCGCCCCGGCCCGGGCTTTGTCTTGGGGCCAGAGCAGCGCAGGGGGGCTCACCTGGACCTGAGGAAGGCAGGTGGGCGCTGGGCAGGGTGGGGTGCAGGTGGGGTGCCCCGTCTGTGACCTGATGGACCAGCAGCCCACCTCCTCTTCTCGCAGAACCCTCCCCTCCCTCCCGCCGTCCGTTCATTCTGGAAGGCCGAGCCTCACCACCCCGGGTCCGTTCCGAGACCGCCGTTCCTCCATCCACCCTCCTGCCCTGCCTCCCTCCTCCCCTCTGCTGTCCCTTCGGGGAGCCCTTCCCCTTGGGTTTCCGTCCTTGCTGTGTCCTGGCCACCCGGCTCCGCTCCCGCCACCGGCCAGCTGGATGACACGCTCACCCTTGGGGACCTGGTGCCGGCAGGTGTGCCTCGTGCCCCACCCTGAGGCCTGGCGGCTGGGGCCGGGCGCGGACGCTGAGCCAGCACTCGTGCGCCTCACTCTTAGCCCTGCGCAGACCCGGGAGTTTTTAAAGGGACACGTTGGCAGCGTTTTAAAAATTGCTTTTCATTCCATCGTTTCCGGAGAGATCTGCACTCGGCATCTCTACGAGATACTGTCAGAACCTTAGATGATTACGCTCTATGGGTACCAAATAGTTTTTCTTTTCCACCAGAATTTTTTCCAAACTGGTGATCTAGGGGGCAGCTCTGTGGAGTCTTCTCTCCTTTGTAAACTGAAGCCTATTTTTCAGTTCAAGAACCACCTGCATCCCCTGTCACAGGAAGGAGTTGGCTCTAGCTTTCCAAGACTGCCTATTTAGAATTCCCCTGGAACCCTGCTGATTGGAAATGTACATACGGTTATGATGCAGCCAAGACGGGAAATGCATTCCTCAAATTTGGTTTCATTTTCAGCTTAACAAAGCATCGATGTGCTGGTACAAATATGTGAATGTGCTTAACACAACCGAACTCTACACTTAGAACTGGCTACGATGGTGCCTTCTATGTTATGGGTATTTTGCCACAAGTAAGAACAGAAGCATTGGTGGAGACTTTGAAAAATATTAAAAAGGGAAACAAAAGCAAACCTTGCCAAGCACCCCGCACGGTAGCGTCCCACGTTGTACATAGCGCAAGCGCTTCAGCCTCTTAACCGTGTCTCGTTCCGATTTCGCTGTTGCAAACTTTTCTTCCCTCTCCCTTCCCTCGTCTCCTGCTCACCCCCTTTGACTTACGAGGATCGCCATGCCGACCGGAATTAATTGCCTACACAGTAAGTTATTTTTGTTTTATATACGTATTTTTTAATTAAGCATAGCCTTGCTGTGAGAAAAGCACGTATCATAACTGAGCCGGAAGTTAACCCCTCCCCCCTTCCTTTTCCCTCCCACCGCTTTCCACTGTGACCGTCCCCGGATGCCAGCTTTCCCGTCTTCCTCCTTCAAGGTGCCCTGGTCCGGTAGTAGAGGACCATCAACTCAGGGGAAGGCATCCCTGTGTGTCAGCTGACGTGACAGAACCACCTCGCCAAGAAATTCAGACAGACCGACTCCCTTAATTGTCCTTGGTTCTAAAACGTTGTCACTTCTGTAATTGGGCCTTCCGTGGCTCCCCTTGTGATCTAAAGCTGTTCTTTGGGCAGCAAACTATAATTTGTAAGGTTGCTTTTGGTCACTGCTTTCCTACCTATAAGATGTTAAGATGCATTCTTCAATGAGCAATTTACGTCTGTTAAACTGAGACGAGTGGGGATAAATTTGGGAATATTTGCAACATTAAAGCTATAATTTAGAGTAATTATTTTTAATTCCTTCATACATCTGTTTATACCTTAGCCTTATGATGGTTTTTTTTTATTAACCTTTAGTCTTACGATTGTTTGTAGAACCCGGGAGAGATTTTTTTTTCTCTTCCCTGTCCCATCTAAGATTTTGGTTATTTGCCTTAAATTTCACCTAACCTGTTTCCACATCTTACCTTCAGGCATCTTTAAGATTGCGAGCGAGGTCTGAGTCTTGCTTCTTGCCTGTTGGGTGGACGAGGTAGCCCAGAGTGAAGGAGGTGGGCTTATTAAATCCACACGGCCCCAGCTGCCTTGCCCCATTGATGTGAATTTCCCTATCAGCAAAGGGTGGCAGATTCTGTGGGCCCAGAGTCAACTGTGACATACACCAAACTAGAGTTCTCCTCTCGGCCGGGGTTCTCCAGGGAAGCAGAACCGATAGGTTCTGTCGTTCAAGGGACCGGTCCGTGCTGATGGGTCTGAAATCTGCAGGGCAGAGGCAGGGGCTGGCGCCGCAGTCCCGGGGCAGAATCTCCGCCCCGGGGACCTTCCTTTTTGTTCTCGGGCATTCAGTGACTGGGTGAAGCCCACCCACCTCACTCCGGGTTATCTCCTAGAGCTCAGGCACTGATGGGAGAGCTGGACCACATCGACCAGGAGCCTTCCCTGCAGCACTCAGCTCGGTATTGGGATGGAGTCACTGGGCGTTCTGGGACAAACTGGCACAGAAAAGCGAGCTCCGAGGTCCATTAGTCACGCAGCCGAGGGGGGCACTCGCCCGTCTGAGCTACGACCTCACACCCACCTGTGGTGCAGCCTCCTCAGCGCCCACTGAGCCCCCCTGTGTGTGTTCACGTCCTTCCGGCGTTACTCACCCCAAAGGTCGTCGTGCTTTACCGGCCAAGTTTAAACGGACGATAACATTTTTATTTAGTCATGAAAATGGAATAACCTCTGTTTGTGCTGGTTATTCTTCATGTTTGATGAGTTAGTCTGTGGACCCTGGAGATGGGCTCCCGTTGCTAGGATGTTCCGTCCTACCCAGGCCGCCAGCAATGCCCCTCGGGAGATTTACGTCATCCTGCAAAGCCTGTCAGAGTCGTTCCCCGAGAGCAGGGCTCTGCTCTGCGACCCCTCTGAGAGCTGCATCCATCTCGCCCTCCAGAGGCTTCGCCGGCGGCCACCCGCAGACCGGCGCTCCAGACGCCTACTGGCCACTGGCAGCCCAGATGCCATCCTTAGCAGCTCGAGAGCACGGCTTTTAGCGCAGAGCACGTCACCCCTCCGAGCCTCCGCTTCCCTGTTTGTAAGCAAGAGATGAGAGCACCGTCAGAGGTGGCTGGGAGACGTAACCGGGGCTCCAGCCTGTAGATTTGCAAACCTGTGTGTCTCCCCTCACATGACTGTCCTCTGTCCAAGAAGCCGACGTCCCCACAGAAGCCATGACCAGTGGCGTCAAGTTAGGGGAAGCGCGGACCTGGTGAGCCGTGCACGTGACCTCAGGACGCTGCACACCGGGGTGCACGTGACAGCATCCGGTTCAGGCGGTGACGCTGGACGGGCAAAGTTAACAACACAGCACACCCGCTCCAGGGGGTGGGCTTGAGGACCAAGAACAGAAGCAGCGCGTGGCAGGCCCGCCGGGGCAGCACAGGTCCGCAGCCGACATGGGGCTGGCTGGGGCGGCGATGCGCTTGAAACAAAGCACAGCCAGCAGGGCCGTCTAAACAGTTATGGCCAACACACCTCTACCAGCTCTGCTCCCAGGACGCAAGTCCTTGGCTGTTTCATGTTAATGTGACGAGAGTTTGACGTTTAGGCGTTTCAGGTGCAGCGTCATTTAAACGAGAGAAAGCGACCGCTCAGAAGTGTGCAGGCTCTCTTTTTAAGGAGTTTTGAGCACAGCTGCCCCTTGCCTGTTCCTGTGTTCTGGTTTCTCGCTCAATCCAGGGTGCAAAGCCAGACCCTCAGAACCGGGTGCTGTGCCCTGCAGGCTAGGCTGCCATGTCCCCGTCCCCCGTCCCGCACGGCCCTGAGATATGAAAACGTGAAGGGGCATCAGGAAACTACGTAAAAGAAAGTGAACGCACTGCTTACCTTCTGCCCTCCGGTCTGGGCCCCGGTGCTGACGTCTGTGTCCGTAGCAGTTTTCCACGTACCAAGTACCGATGGCGGTTTGACCAGGCCTTGGTGGGTGGTTTCCAGCCCCAGCTGCAAGTTAGAAAGACCTGGGTTTGTTTTAAAGATGCTGATGTCCAGATGTCTCCCCAGAACCCCTCACATCAGATTCCCCAGGGCTGGGACCTGGACGTCTGCAGGTTTTCCAGGTTGCTGCCCGACTCCAGCATGTCTTGGGGCTGAGAAGACTGCTCTAGCATCTGCCCTCTGCCCTGATCTTCCGCGGGGCGTCCAGGGTCCGAGGATAAGCAGGAGGCCGTGGCCGGTGCTTCAGGACCCTCGTCTCAAGTCAGATCCTCCCCTCCCCTTTCTTGTCTGTGTTAGATTCCTGGGGCTGCTGTAACAAAGTACCGCAGATGAGGTGGTTTAAACGACAGAGATTTCTTCTCTCTGAGTTCTGGAGGCTGGAAGTCCACGATAAAGGTGTGGGCAGGGCTGGTTCCTCCTGAGGCTACGAGGGAGAATCTGTCCCAGGCTCTCCTCCAGCTTCTGGGGCTTTGTTAACAATCTTTGTCACCCCTTGGCTTGTAGAACATCACCTTGAGCTCTGCCTTCATCTTCACATGGCGTCTCCCTGCGTGTCTCTGTCCAAATTTCCCATTTTTATAAGGATAGTAGTCATACTGGATTAGCACCTGTCCTAATGACCTCACTATAACTTAATTGCCTCTTTAGTGACCGTATCTCTAAACAAGGTCACGTTCTGAGGTGCTGGGGCTAGGACCCCAACATAAGAATTTTGGAGGGACGCAGTCCAACCCATGACACCGCCCCTGCTCACACCTCAGACCTTGGCTCCAGGCCCCGGACCGAATTCCAGCACAGGGACATGTATGAAATGGGCTTTGCAGATGGAGGCTTCCAGGGGAGATCCTCTCTCTGCCGGGCTTCCGCATCCCGAGATCTGCAGCTGGCTTGGGGGATGGACTGGTCCGTTCCCCTCTCCACACTTCCATCCCCTGCCCCCTGCCCCGGGGAGGTGGGGGTGGGGTGTGGCGTTAGGGTCCAGGTTAACGGAATAGATCCATCAGACCTGCCTTCCTCTCCTCTGTTCCAATGTGACAGCCCCCCATTCATGTGCTATTTGGGGGCTCCAAGCTTAACCCAAAGCAGGTACCTAGAGATCAGAAATACCTCCTAGGTCGCCCCCCCCCCCCGCCCAATCTGAGGTAACCTGGCCAGGCTGGGAGGCCCTGGGGCTTGCGATACGCTGGGTAACTGACCGGTGGGCATCACTGCATCTGCCGCTGGGACTGGCCAGAGTCCAGAGTCAAGCCCTGTCGGTGGTGGTGACCCCCGCCGTAACACACCCTACCCGGTGGTTTTTTGAGATACGCTGCATCCTACAGGGATTTGAACGGCTCCGGGAACAGACCTTTCTGGCCCAAGGAGAAGCCCGCTGAGCCTAAAGCCACTGACACTTTTATACTCACCCCTCTGCTCCACCCCTGTCCAGGCTTCCTCAGCCCCCTGTACACCGCCCCCCAGCTTTAGATAACGGTAGAAAATGTCCGAATGAGTCTTCGCAACAGGTTGATTGTATCCGAAGAGCAAATGAAAAACAAATGTTTTGGACAGCTTTGACCAAATTAAATTCGGCCCATTCCTCGGAGCTTTGAGCTTCTGCGTTCTGCTGCTTAACCCAGGCAGAGCAAGTAGGACACACATCCTTTTTTTTTTTTTCTCTTCATTGTTAATTGGAAAATTTGTTTTTTAAAAAAATTTATATGGGAGTACAGTTGCTTTACAATGTTGTTAGTTTCTACTGTACAGCAAAATGAATCAGCTATATATATATAAAATATATATAAATACATAATATATATTTATATATACTATATACAGAGCAGAAACCATCCCGGTTTATCCAAACGGGAGGCTGGAAGGCATCACTTTGCTTTTCTACATGAAATGTATGGACAGTTGTGGAATCTGACCCAGCCTCGTCCACAGACCCTTGCAGAATCAGCACTTACCTCGGGAAAAACAGCACGCCCGTGACTTTAAGAGGATATTTACTGGACCTGACCTTAAGGATGCATGTCCGAGGGGATATAGATATATATATATATATCTATCTATATCCCCTCGGACATGCATCCTTAAGGTCAGGCCCAGTAAATGGCCTCTTAAAGTCACGGGCGTGCTGTTTTTCCCGAGGTAAGTGCTGATTCTGCAAGGGTCTGTGGACGAGGCTGGGTCAGATTCCACAACTGTCCATACATTTCATGTAGAAAAGCAAAGTGATGCCTTCCAGCCTCCCGTTTGGATAAACCGGGATGGTTTCTGCTCTGTCATAGGTGTTGAAGTATTCTTTGGATCTGTCATGAAAAGAATGAATTGCCAAATTAGCTATAAAGCTCCTCATTGAGATGGTCAGGCCATTCTTCTTTCAAAGTCATTAACACCTACATGCACGTGGTCATGGGTTTCACAGCCTGGCTGGAAGGGCCCCCGGATCCCCCTGGGCCTTGTTCATAGGATGTGAAACTAGTTTGTGAAAAGGGAAGCAGGTTAGCGGGCTCTGGCCATTGGTATGTTAGCTGGCATGTAGCCTTTAGGGAACCATTGCCGTGGAAATCATTTTGCTGCTGATAAGTTTTTTCCCATTTCATATTTGCACCACGTGGCGTCACATACAGATATAGGTCAAAGCAAACAAAATTGAGGGATTTAGGTCCAAAGTGATCAAGTAACAGACATTTCACGTGACTTAGCCTGATACACACGTGCTGGACCTGAAGTTGTAAAAGATCTTCCTGCCCCAAAGAATAAATGTTATTTAAATTTCCTAAGAAAGTGAATACCGTTGTTCTCGGAGTCCTTAATTTGGTTTTAATAGCATGAGCACCCTTTCTGGGGCACAAAGCACTGCTCTGCCCTTTATACCCCTCCTCGTGATGGGAGCGGGTAAGGCCAGGGCAATCTCTAAAAGTCAGGGACCTAGATGCCTGCCTGGGAATGGATTCCAAGTGACGGCCCTGCTTGCTGCGCCTTGGAGGCACCTGTGCTGCGCTCAGGCCAGACCCAGCTGCCTTTCTTGTGCCAACAGGGAGGCGCGCTGCAGTCACAGGCTGCCTTGTATTAGGGTCGCTGGAGGGAGCCGCCTGCCTTCCTTTCCTCCTGGACGCGTCGCCCACCCGGCTTTTCACCCGCAGCCCCCCTGACCCCGTGCCTTGCTCTTGCAGGAGGGATTTTAAGGAAGGGCGCGAAGCTGTTCTTCCGCCGGCGGCACCAGCAGAAAGACCCCGGCCTGAGCCAGTCCCACAACGACCTCGTGTTCCTGCAGCAGCCGGCAGGGCCGCGGAGGAAGGGGGCGACGCTTGCCCGGATCCTGAACAAGAAGCTGCTCTCCAGACACCGGGGCCAGAGCACCGCAAACGGCGCCCCCCGGGACCCCTGCCCCTAGGCCGGCGCGCGCCTCCCCCCGCCGCGATGCTGCAGACGTGGACCCTCCGTAACCACCCGCCAGGCCACAGCCAGAGGGCCCGTGAGTTGTGGACGGCCTCCCTGTCCCCAGTCTAGCTGGGGTTTTTCCAACGATTTCATCTTTTAAAGGGGAAAAAAGCCAACAACAATCTGAGCCTCCAGCCAGGAGGTTTCCCCCGGAGAGAACCTACAAAGCCCAGTTTGCCACCGGAAGCCACGGGACCCGACGGCTGCACAGCGAGGGCGGTGCTCACGTCTAAGAGTTGAAGTTAAATGGGAGAAGGATATTTACCGCTGTGTGAACTATGGAAGTTACTGTAAGGGGCTGTGGACGGGCCGGTGAGGGGGACAAGCTTTGCCCTCCACGCTCTAACTGTGGTCCGTGCCTGGACCGCATCACAAAGAGGACGGCCCCTCTGTGCTGTCACTGTGAACGGAATAGATGGGTCACCTCTCCTAATTGGCTGCTCAGAATAAAAAGTGCAGGCGGCCCTGAGTACTGAGAGGTGGCACACAGGCAAAGAGAGAAATTACCATGGGAATGGAAACGCTGACAAACGTAGGAAGACATTTGCCTTTGATATTGGCCATATAACTTGAAAAATTATGCAAATACTAAATATATCCTATGCATATTATGCTGAACACTTTTCTAAGTTTGCATTGAGCCTATTTGCGAGGGGGCGATATATAAATCCTTATGTGGCTTTTGTATTTTTCTCTATAGCATCAGAGCTGTAATAATACCCACAGAGCAGCCAGCACATGGAATGTTTCTCTCCCGTCCGGCCTCCTCGTTCACGGAAGAGCCAAACGATGAAGTTAGGAGCAGTAAAGCCACAGCTAGAGGGACGTGGGCCCCACACTTATACGGGTTTTCTTCAGTCCAAGGTTGGTTTGTCAAACAGTGCCCATAGCCGGAACAAAGTACTTTTAGGGCAAAAGAGGAAATTATTTTATGTCTCAGGTGTGAGTCTTAGGAATGGAAGTTTAATAACAAAGGAGCCAAACGTGCATCACGTTTCTTCTGTGAGCTCTTCGGAATTCTACTGTGTTTAGCAACTCCTGGGATGCCCTTGTTTTGATTTCCAGTGGAAAAAAACAGTCAGTCCGGCACACGATGTTAACATCCCTACGTGTCTTCCAAACCGCTTTCCTCGTCTGCGCGCCGTTACCCTGGGGTTCGTTCACAGTTTTCACACTGTCCACTCCCGCTCAATGAAACCCTTTTAGGAGACGTGCTTATTGAACAGCACTTGTTATCAGGGTGAAAGGTTTTGAGTAAGATTCACTTTCCTCCAATAAGATTTAAAGGCTATAATGAAAACTTGGCTTCTGTCACAGATGTGAAATTGGGTGAGTTCCTTCCTATAGCTGCTTTTGTGAATCCTTAAGCATATATTTCAGGAGTAAGAGAGCCATGGATGAGCAAAAACCTTTATAAAAATCAAAATTATAGAATTTTTTCCTTTCCTTTTTTTGGGGGGAGAGATTAGAAAACTACATTAAGAATTTTAGTATAAAATGCACATTTAAAGTTCTTAGGTATCCCAAGAACTATCAAGTAACTGTAAAATGACTTTTTCAGCATAGTTTGCTTTTAAAGATTATACTCCAGTTGTAATCACTGTAAATTAGCACCTGGTATTCCAAAATAGCGTGTGTTCATACCAAGTTAGTCCTCATAGCCTAGTAATCGCTACTAGTCTTTTTGGAACCGATGGTCTCATTACTGTTCTCTTCTACTTGAAGGATTACTGTTCTCTCTCATGTGGCCGACAGAACCTGTGACATTCCAGAATTAATGCTAAGAGGATATTGTGTGTCGAATATCAGGCACTGATCAGAAGTCGTTGGTGCAATTTGTTTTTGATTTGGAAATTCAGATGGACTCGATTTATTCGAGCGTGAAGGTGTCAGAGAGTTTGAGATTCAGCTCTCTCGCTCTAAAACACAGTCTTGGCTAGTCCCATTCCTGAAGGACCCCATGAGCATTCCGTTCACTGCTTCATACCTTTATCCGGGGCTCTGCTTTCTCAGCTTCCTCGTGACTTGAAACCTCTTCAGGGTCCTGGGGATGTGTCAGGTGGGCTGCGTGCACCCCGTGTGTGAGATGCATGTGGATTAACACGAGGGGGACAGTGTCGCTGGGGAGACGCGTGTTTCTCGGTGTCTGTCGGATGCACATCAAGACCCCCGTACATTTGAGTCAGTCCCAGAGCTTACCCTCCAGACACACACACACACGGAGTCACCACCAAATGGCTTCTTCTGAAGTTACGGAGGCCGCTGACGTAGCAGGGGATAGGATGAGAAAAAAGAAGCGTAGGGTCAGGGTGGCACCATGAGAACAGGGGCTGTATCGATACTGTGAATGTTTCCTTTCCAACCTGTTTATCCAGATCTGTTTTTTTTTTAGCGGTGTAGGATATTTGTGTCAAAGTAAATGTCATTAAGGCCAAACATCAATCTAGATCATACACCAAATGCAAAACCTACTCATCTGTAAGTCACCTTATTCCCTTACCTTTTCCACATGCTGGAGGGTTTTGAGGGCTTTTGTTTATGTTTTGTCCGGATGAAATCTTTGCAGAGTGGCGTTCGGAAAGCAGTTTCTCCCGAGCACTAATGTTAACGTGCGTCTGTGCGTCTGGAACCAGCCGGTCGCGTTGGTTTTCACGAGCTGTCAGCAATTCTCTTGGATTTGTTGAAGGACGAGCCTGTGTTCTTTGCGGAGGAAAGAAATGGACCTTGAGGTGTGCGTGTCCGTTTTCGTGTAGCACCGAGAGAGGTACCCACCTCCTCGTGCCAGTTGAAAACCTGCTGGGAGGAAGAAGGTTTAGACCGAGGACTTTATTTAAATGAGGTCTCAAGGGTAGGTTCACAGGCGGCCCTGGCTTCCTAGAGAGGGCTACCCGGCCGGCCACTGCCGACCAGTCAGTCACAAGCTGGGCGCCTGTCCCGATGTTTGACTGTTTCACCGGCCACAGCTATAGAAGACCATTGCAGATTTTCTTCTTGAGCAGAAGGGGACAGGTTAACGTACACTGCCACCTCTCAGTTCCAACGCTTTCCGAGTAACCATCTCGGCTCTCTTGGAACCTGACGGCGCACGTTGGTGGGTGTTCGAAGTCAGAACATTTAACTCCATCCGATGAAAAGCAGGTCTCAGCGCCCGCCTAGACCCTGACGCCAGGCCCTGCCCCTGCCCCCAACCTGCGAAGGCGAGTGGCTCAGGGACGCCAGCACGGCTAATCCTGCCAAGCAAACTCAGGGTACACCTCTCTGGTTCCTTTGCGGGGGGGGGGCATTCCTACCTTCCGGATGAGGAGGCATTTGAAATGCAACCCACTACGCCATTCACCCAGCTGCCAACTGGTCAGCGATGTGCCGTTTATAATTTAGGCTCGTAGGGTTTTTTTCCCCCAAGAGTGTATCAACGCGACATTTTTTTTTTTTTTTTTCAACAAGAAAATAAGAGGTTTTCCAGGCACGAGTGGCTCAGGGACGCCAGCACGGCTAATCCTGCCAAGCAAACTCAGGGTACACCTCTCTGGTTCCTTTGCGGGGGGGGGGCATTCCTACCTTCCGGATGAGGAGGCATTTGAAATGCAACCCACTACGCCATTCACCCAGCTGCCAACTGGTCAGCGATGTGCCGTTTATAATTTAGGCTCGTAGGGTTTTTTTCCCCCAAGAGTGTATCAACGCGACATTTTTTTTTTTTTTCTTTCAACAAGAAAATAAGAGGTTTTCCAGGCACGTGGAGAGGTTAAGTGTGGCGATGACTCTAGCCGACAACGACCGTACCCTGGGAAGCACTCTAAAACGGGCCGCGGCCCTGCGCCAGCCCCGCGCGGGCGGCTCCACGCGGGGAAGCTGTGGCCGGGGCACGGGCGGTCTTCGAAGGAAATAAACGTGCCCGCGCGACACCAAACATTGAGTCGTTTTTGCCCAGTCGTGCGCTGTCCCCAAAGTCCAGCGGCGTCTCTGAGGCGCCGGGATCCTGGTCTTTCTTTTGTCAGGCGCCACCCTGGTCAGCTGGCTAACCGAGGAGCTGTCCTCCTAACATCCTTCTTAGGTGATCTGTAAGTCGCTCAGCACCTGCTTTAGGCCTGGGGCGAACATCCTGTACTAGACCGTCCCGTGTCTCCCGTGAGCTTTTGGGTTCTGGTGAATCGTAGGCGCGGCCGGTCGGGGTCTGCTTGGCCTGGGTCCCCCAGTGGCCACGGGACCCTGTGTGATCCCCGGGGACCTTAGGAGGCGTGCTGTCCCCGTGGGGCGTGAAGCCGTTATCCACCCATCGCCCCCTCCCAGCAGTCGCCCGAGGGTGGGTGCACAGTGGACACCTGCACGGGGTCAGAGGGGCATACGCCAGGTGGGGCTCCGTGGTGGCTGGCATCCAGGCTGGCGTGGGCTCCTCCACGGTGACCGGATGGGGCCGGGGCCGGGGCCGGGAGGGGGGCACAGACAGCGCCCTGCACCCGCAGCCCTGCAGGCCTCACGTCTCTCCTGGTCATCAGCTTCTCTGTTTCTGTCAGTTTCATCGCCCTGCTCTGCCCAAGCGCCCGGCACCTAGGAAACTGGTACCCACCCCAGCCCCTCACCCATCCCCCCACCCTTCCTCTCAGCTGTCCTGGCCCTGCCTGTCCCTTCGGGTGTGGAGTGGTCGCTTGAGGGCCGAGACTGACGCACGGCTCTGCATTTCAGAGGAAGAGTCTACCCACGCAGAGCCCCAGTGTTAGCGGGGCTCAGACCCTGGATTCTCTGCTCCGGACGTGGCAGGTGGCGATGGTGCTGCTACTGGTTTGGGATTAAGGTGTCCCGGGGCCTGGGCCTTCTGAACTGCTGCTTCCTGTGGGACCGGTGGGGTCCACTCTGCACCGACACGCTAGGAATCTGGATGGACTCGCTGGACGGCCAGCTTTCGCAGCCTGATCTCCTGCCGGTCACCTGCAGGCGGGCACCGTTCTTGCCAGTCCCCTCTCTACAGCCCAAACGTATCCACTTCGACCACCTTTGGTCATTCTGGAATGCACACCCCTCGGCCCCAGGATGCACTTCTCCCTGTTCTTACGATCTAACCAAACACAAGCCCTGCCTTCTGCATGAAGTGGTCGGCCCGCCTCGGATGCCCCAGGGCACTTCCTTCAGTCCCTGTCACTTGGCGCCATCTCACTCTCTCCTAGACTTGCAGCCCAGCAAGAACGCAGGTGCCCGAATCCCCTGGGTTTACGATGGTGCCCGCTTCAGCAGACAGCTTTATAGAAGCTCAAATAGGAAGTCTGCTTACGCCCATCCTACCCCACTCACCAGGGCCCAGGGTCAGGGGACAGAGCCAGACACGGAGGGGCGGCACGTGACAAAAAACGTGCTGCTCTTGACCTCGGTCACTTCCTACAATTGTAGGGTGCTGTGTGTACACGTCAATAAGTCGTTTATTAAAAGAAAATGCAGCTCGCTCACCACAGAGGGCTGGCCACCAGGATGAAGGACCTTGCGCAGCGCCCGCCCTCAAGAGAGAGCTGCCAGGCCAGACCCCCTGAAGCACCAACCTTCACCATTGTCCACCGCTCACCTTGGCTCTGTAACCATGACTGTCCATAATGCAAATTGCCAAGCTGTGCCCTGCATGTGCCAGCCATCCGAAACTATTCATTATGTTGATGTCATCAATATTTATAAAGTTGGATGCTTGCTTCGGTGCCTTGGGTTACTTGGTATTTTAGAGAAATGCCAGGAGAGAAAGACTCGAGATCACAGTGATTATAGCCAATACTAACTGAGCACTTACTATGTGCCAGGAATTTTGCAAAGTGTTGAACAGATACTGACTCCTATACTCTTTGAAGCCATCCCATGAGTTATGATCTACCTCTGCTTTACAGATTAGGAAACTGAGGCACAGGGAGGTTAAGTAACTTGCCCAAGATCACACAACTGATAAGTGGCAGAACCAGAATTTGAAGCCAGGCTGTCCGGCTGGAGAATCCATGTTCATGACCGCAAGTCTCTACTACCTTGTGTCAACTGGGGAGACCAAGGACTTGTGGCCTTATGTAGTCTCTCCTGAACTTCCGTGCTCCCTGTTGTGGGTGAGAATGATGATGGAAAGTGAGATGTGCTGCTTTGCACGTAGTGGGAATGAGATTATTTGCTGATGACTTCTCTCTTTATCTGGATGGGAAGAATTAGCCAGATTGAAAGTAGAAGCTAAAGGTGGTGTAAAGAAGTGAAGCTTAGGATATGTACATCCATAATGTCCCCTGGCAAAGGAGTTTTATATCTAAATTAACAAAAAACCAGAGCTGATGAGACAAGTTAGTTGGAAAGTACACGTGTCAGGCAGGCCAATGTCAGGACTGAGAGCATGACACCCAATCTGGGGCCACACGGTAAACGGATGACATCTTAACGTCACAGCTAGTCTCTGTTCAGGAAGGAAAATCCACTGACAATAAGGGAGGTTCTTCCCTGCTTATGTTTTTTTTTAATTCTCCCAATTTATTTTAAAAAATTCCAAACCTACAGAATAACTACACGCCCTGCACCAAGATTCCCCAGTTTTGCTGCATTTGCTCTACCCAGCATCTATCGGTCAATCGATCAATTATTGTTTGCGGACACGTTTCACCCTAAATTCTTCAGAAGGCTTTTTCTAAGAACACAGGCATCTTCATGTCATAATTCAATGCAATGATGATGCCTGGGAAATTTAACATTAATGTTTAAAAATTTCAATTTAACATCAATGCAATCCTATTATCTAGTATCACAGTCTATATTCACATTTCCCCGACTGCCTCCATGACATCCTTTATAGGTGGTTTTCCTTTTTTTCTGCCTGGAATTCAGTGGAGGCCTGTTGCATTAGCTGTTAACAATGAGAATCTGACACTTTCAGCAACAAAACTTTTTTTTTTTTAACTTTAGAATTTTGGCTACAAATCATCTGCCTTAAGAGGAATTATTTCTAGCCCTCACAGACAGAATATAATGAACAGGCTGAGATTTCTTTTGAAGATGCAATGACCTTGGGGAAAGTGGACCCAGCCCTGGGCTGCATGCATTGCTATGAGAAATGGCTTTAGGGGGGCTGAGGTCTTGTCTGCTTTTCCACTCTTGCTCTGACCTGACACTTTTTTCTATAAACGACCTGCTTTTGTGCCTATATGCCAGTAGATACTTAGTGTGCAGAGACCGGAGAACCAGCCATCTGGGATGAGAATTGTGAGTGATGTCACCAGAGGGGTGGGCGTGTAGGTGGGGGGAGCACATTAGCTGTCGTGGTCAGTCTGGGGCTCTTGGGAGTTGGGGCCCATTTGGGCAAAGACCTGAATGACGGGGAGATGGTGGTGGAGAACCTGGGAACGTGTTCCAAGATAGTGGGAATGAGTGCAGATCTTGGGAACGTGTCGGAGGAACAGAAGCCTGGCGGCGGGCTGGGATTTCACCGCTGGAGGTGGGGGGGCACTAGCAGGGTGGAGGCGAGGGGACACAGGTGAGGTGATCTAGGTGTAGGAGGCTGTGGTGCAGACCTACCGTGAGCGCCACCGGGAAGCCACTGCAGAACGGAACATCAAGCACGGGGGGGTGGCGAGACGAGCCCCGGCAGCACTCCACACTCCGCAGGCTCCCTCCCCACTCCCTGAGGATGTGCCCTGCTGATGGGTACTTAAGGTCAACCTCGGGACTTCCCTGGAGGTCCAGTGGTTAGGACCCCGCGCTTTCACGGCCAAGGGCGCAGGTTCAATCCCTGGTCAGGGAACTAAGTTCCCACAAGCCAAAAAGATCAACCTCAAAACACATACCAATTCATACAAGTGAGTCTGGCTGAAGGATAAATTCCTGCAGGTGGGACTGCTGGGCTAAAGGCTATGTGCCTCTAGAGTTTCTGTGGATATTAACAAATGGCCTGGGTGGAGGTTGTACCCGTTAAATCTCCCACCCGGAAAGGATGAGAACATTTGTCTTTCCACAGTCTCTCCAAAATCATGCTATTCAACTTTGAAAATTCTTCGCTAATGTAATTGATAAAAATGATCTCACTGTGATTTTGCTTTACATACATGGTTGCAACAATATAGTTGACTAGCACTTCCTATGCTTAGGAGCCATTGCATTTTCTGTGCACTGTCCATAGACTGTTCATTTTTCTCTTGGGTTCTTTATCGTTTTCTCAACGGTTCTTAAGAGCTTTACATACATGAGGGGAACGAGCCCTTTCTAATATCAATTTCAAATCATTTCCCTCAGTTCAGCCCCTCTCTTTGACTTTGCTAACGAAGGTTTTTGCCAGGCAGAAATGAACAAGACAGCTTCCATCTCTGAACATGAGAGGCCAGGACTAGATAAGCCATCCCTCTGGTCCCTTCTATTTCTAGTACTTTGTGACTGGTGGGGGTCAGGAGGCCACACCAGCCCCCAAGCTTGGGGTGGAGGGAGGGCCAGAAACACTCAGTGCCAGGGAGCTCTCTGGCCTCAGTTTCGCAGCCTGGGTCCGTGTGCAAACTTTGCAAAGAGCAGTGTGAGGTAGTGGTTACGGCGGGGACTTCGGGGACTCACTGGGCCTGGACTGAAATGCCCCGCTCTCCGCTCACCAGCGAGCTGCTCTGATTCATGAAATTGGGGGGCAGAGCAAGGGCTTCCAAGCGTTCACTGAGCGGACAGAGAGATGACCAAGAATGGCAGCAGTCCATGGGCTAGATTCAGAAATCATTATGCTTGGGCAGCAAATCTTAGAACTGTTTTAAAGAAAAGTTCGACCCCCGCTCTCACCTAACCCTCCCGGTCCCCTCCAGGGAATTCAGGCTCGACGGAGCCATCAGAAGAAAGGTACTGGGTGTGGGTAGGGGGCCCGCGCGAGCTGCCTGCGCAAAGCTGCCGGGGGTGGCGGCACCCGGCTGCGCCACCGGGTACGGGGCCGCGCGTGGCCGCCTGACGCCCCCTCCAGTCTCGGGGAGAGGGCAGCCTTGAACCCGCCCCGCTTCTCCCCGCCGATCCGGACCCACGCCACTCGCTCACCGCGCGCCCCGTCCACGCCTCGCCACTGCCCTGTGCACCCCGCCCAAGCCCTGCCACAGCCCTGTCTACACCGCTCCGGCTCCCCCTCGTCCACGCGGTCCGCAACCCCGCTGCCGCGTCCACCGCAGCCGCTCCCGCTCCACTGGTCTGTGCCACCTTCTCCTCCGTCCACACGACCCGCGCCCTGCTGCTCGCTGGTCCATGCCGCCCGCTCCACCGTTCCCCCTCCACACTGCCCGCCTCCGCGCCCGCGCCGTCCGCTCCGCGTTCACGCCGCCCGCTTCCCGTCCACGCCGCCCGCTCCTCCGCCTCCCCGTCCACGCCGCCCACTCCCAGGCTCTCCCGTCCACGCTGCCCGCTCGCCTGCTCCCCAGGCCAGGCCGCCCGCTCCGCGGCCACACCGCCCACCCCCGGTCCAGGCCGTCCGCTCCCACGCTCTCGCGTCCACGCCGCCCGCGCCCCGGGAGAACTACAACTCCCACAATGCCCCGCCACCGCCCCCCGGCTTCCGGTGCTGCGTAGTTTCCGGAGCGGATCGCAACCCGGAGTCCGGATCCGATCCCGCTCTGCACATTCCAAAGGCAGGTAAAGCCCGGGCCCCGCGCCCGCCGCCCGCCCCCGCACGCGCCGCCCCGGCCCGGCCCGGCCCGCCGCCCCCGCGCGCCCCCGCCCGGCCCGCCGCCCCCGGCCCCGCCCGGCCCGCCGCCCGCCCCGGTCCAGCCGCCATGCCGCCTGTTCTTTGTTACATTCGCCGGCTGCGGGCACCGTGGGCGATCGGAGTCAAAACCCGGCTGGATTTCCCGGAGCCGCTCCGGGATCGCCCTGCGCGCCGCCAGCCCGCCCGCCGCCGGCCCCGCCGCGGGCCCCGCCGCCCGCTCCCCCCGGCCCGCCCGCTCGGGGCGCGGGGCCGGGGCCGCGCTCGCCCGTGGGCGCGGCGCTGGGGGTCCTCCGCCCCCGGCCCCCGGCCCGCGGTCCCGCCCCCGGGCGCCCTCGTCGCCGATGGTGCCTCGTGATGTCACTCTCCGCCGTCCTGGGCCCAGCCCCCGGGGGCGAATGGGGAGGGTCCCTGGACCCCCCCGCTCGTGCGGTTAGCAAGGCAGACCCCAGGATTCGGGCGACGGGGCTGCCCAGCCTCCCCCCGCCGCCGCCCCGCCCCGAGCACCCTGCATCCTGTTTGTGTAAACCCTTGGGTGGCAGAGGCAAGGTAGTGAAATCCGTGGACAGGTGACATGTGCCCGCCCTCGGGGTGGGTGGCTGTGCTGGGAAACGGCGCTCTGGCCCCGCCCTGGCGCGGACAGGTGGACCAGACGGCCATGTGGCCTCTGGCGAGGGGACGGGTATTCGCGATGAAGGTCAGCTTTGAGAAGACAAGTGAAAACGCATTATGGAAATATCCACCGGGCTGATAGCTGTAGTTGTTATGTGTTAATCTCTATTAAGCTCTTAAGGTAGTAGATGAGATTTTTTTTTTTTTCCACAAAAACTCAGAAATTGCCCCCCTGCCTCACCAAGGGTAGATTAAAATGGTAGAAACAAGTGTGTGATCAGAGACACGTGGATCCATGTACATATTTAAGCGGCCAACCCACAAAAACCACGTTTGCTTAAGCCACTCTCATAGAATCTGGACTCACCAGATAAATTTGGAGAAACCCAGCTTGGTTCCTGGACGTATTTTTAAGGACGAAAAGTAAATGAGCAAGTGGTTTTGTGACAGATCTTCAAAGGCAACAGTGAGAACTCTCCCTGGAGAGTGTAGTGATGTAGACAATTTGTTTTTATAAGTTAGCCTCCCCCCCTTCACACGCCGCCCCCCCCCCACCCAGTACACACACAACACCACCGTATTTTGTTTCAAACCTGGACATTTTCACGTTTTCCACATTTTCATGGCTCCACTCTGCTTCTCTGGATTTCCTTGACATCACTGCCTTATGGTGAATGGTTAAGAAATAGGACTATGGTTTGAATTTTGAAAGGGAAGGATAGTAAGATTTATCCTGTATAAAGTTTTTTTCTCCTATATCTTTGATTCATATTTTTGCAAAAAAGCTGCCAACAAATACAATATGTTCGATTTTGCAAGCAGAAAGCATAGTTATTTTTTCCAGAAGACCAATAAATAAATTTAAAAATCACCGCCAGTTACAAGGCTAATAGCTTTTCTGGGAACAATTATATTTGAGAAAGAACTCCGTTAGCTTGGAATATACCTCTCCTATATCATTCTTTTGATATCATCGTCTGTGTAGAAGGCCAGGGGAAGAACACTTCTCCCATTTTGCAGATTTAAGGGAGATTGAAGGCAGCTGTTTCTTGCACATGTGATTTGAGAGGCTGAGATTGTGGGCAAGGACTCAAATGCTTTCTCAGCCTCCTTTCCACAGTTGTGACGTGTGACAACACCTGTCTTTCATCTCACATGGTTCACGTGTGCACGTACGTGTTCATTGGCCGTCCACCCAGCAGCTATCACGTGCCGGGCGCTGCAGAGGGCAAGAGAGAAGGCCCTCCCTGGTAGACCGAATGCTCTGGAGGGAGGGAGGTGGACAGTGGTTAGAGCATGTAGAAGAAGGCAGGAAGGGTGACAGGTGGAGGCGGGGGATGGGCAGGGGTAGGCACACTTGGGCAGTGGGGACCAGGAAGGTCTGTCTGAGAAGGTGACATTCCAACGGAAACCAGTGTTGCGATGGCCTCAGTGGAGATCTGGGGTGAGGGTGTCACAGGCAGACGTGGCAAGTGCAAAGGCCCTGGGGTGGCAACAAGCTTTGTGTGGCCGCGTTGGGGCAGCACAGGAGGGTGGCACAGGCTGTACTCTACTCAGAGTTTACCCTGAGAGCCCAGCGGACACCACTGGGGTTTGGGGCAGGGGTCCAAGGGATCTGTGTCTTTTTAGAGAGGACCCCGTGGCTGCCCGACCAGGTTCCCCTGGAAACAGGGTGGGGGCAGAGGGGAAGTGAGGTGACAGGACAAAGAGTATTTCTAGAGCGAGGCAGGCCTTGCTGCTGGTTTGGGTGGGGAATGTACAGGGGGTGACAGGAGGTGCCATTCACTGAGGTGCCGGTGACAGGTGTGCAGGTTGAGAGGTGGTCGGGGAATCAGGACCTGGTAGACCAGCAGCATCTTCACACTGCCCCTCGGGTGGGAGAAACCCAGATCTGGGGTGAGGGTGTCACAGGCAGACGTGGCAAGTGCAAAGGCCCTGGGGTGGCAACAAGCTTTGTGTGGCCGCGTTGGGGCAGCACAGGAGGGTGGCACAGGCTGTACTCTACTCAGAGTTTACCCTGAGAGCCCAGCGGACACCACTGGGGTTTGGGGCAGGGGTCCAAGGGATCTGTGTCTTTTTAGAGAGGACCCCGTGGCTGCCCGACCAGGTTCCCCTGGAAACAGGGTGGGGGCAGAGGGGAAGTGAGGTGACAGGACAAAGAGTATTTCTAGAGCGAGGCAGGCCTTGCTGCTGGTTTGGGTGGGGAATGTACAGGGGGTGACAGGAGGTGCCATTCACTGAGGTGCCGGTGACAGGTGTGCAGGTTGAGAGGTGGTCGGGGAATCAGGACCTGGTAGACCAGCAGCATCTTCACACTGCCCCTCGGGTGGGAGAAACCGTTGCCCAGGGCCCATGGTCCTGGTCATCAGCTTCCTTAAGTGCTCCCTTCCTAAGAAAGGGTCCCTCCCACTGTCCGGGAGATGGCGACCCCCAGCCCCAGTCTTGGTGTGGGCCGTGGTCAGCTCACAGCTATGTGGCTATCACGGTGCATGGGAGACCTCGGCAGGCGGTCGTTGCTAAGTGGCGACTAGAGCAAAGCTCCTCCGTCCCAACTACTTGTCTGTGGGAGCAGGGTTTCCTGCACTCACATCTGTAAAAACGAAGGGTAGGAACAGAGTCGAATCGGATTCCACGATACGTGACTGGATTGGCGGAAAAGTCCTATTTATCTCATTAAACCCAGCTTCTGTGCTAGGTGACTGTTTACCGGTGTGGGCGGTATTTCCGTCTTGATCGGTGGTGTCCCAGTTATTGGAACGAGAGCGTAGTCCAGGAGAAATTAGCACAAACTCATGGTCGTAGGAAATCAAGACTAATTTGATCTGTATGCCTAAAAGGTGATCAGTAGTCATTTCAAGCACAACACGTTGGGTTTAACATCTGTGGTGATGGTAAAGGCAGAAGTGCCACGAGCCTCCTGACAGACGAAGAAGAGCTTGTCCACGTGCCCTGTGACCGGATGGCAGTGGGTATCACGCTGTGGTGTTTCGATTCCAATAGATGTGTTTAGAAGAGCCGCGTAGCGGTTTTATTTTAAGACGTTAAGATTCATAATATGCTGGAGGTTACGTCCCTTGCAGCTGTTTAAAGTAAGGCTGAGCAGCTCACGCTGTCAGCTGAAGGGCAGGAGATAGGATTTTGTAAAACACTTTTGTGGGACTGTTGGCAAAGAGGTCGGTCCTGGAACCATGTGTCAGGTGGGCTCAGGGGCCTGGGTGGGCTCGGGCATGGGAGGTGATGGCGGGTACATGCTGGCCCCGGAGGGAGAAAGGACCGAAGAGCCGGCCTGGGCTGCCCCACTGTGGCGGCTTGAGATGGGAACACAGAGGGGCCTCGGGAGGAACAGCGGTTGTGATGGAAAGACCAGGAGGCCTCGCAGGAAAGGGTTTCCAGGGTGAGGGGTTGAAGGCTGCCTAGGGGATGAAGGGGAGCCGTCCACAGTGGAGGGCTTTGGTGGAGCCGTGAGGGCGGTTCTTTCCGTTCAAGAGAGAAGCCGCCGGAGTCCTTCCCAGGATTTTTGCAATGAAAGGAGATAGAGGTGCGGCCTTAGAGCCACAGTTAAAACTTTTTTGTTTTCACGAGTGAGCTCTGTTGAAGGCTGGTGTGAATAATCCAGGGGTGTAACTCTGCAGCAGAGACAGGTGTGTAATAAGGGTGGTGCAGGTGGGGCGGGGCCTCCCGGGGAGACGTGGCCGCAGTGTGCCCGTGTGGTGAGTGACAGGTGTGGCCAAGAGGGCTTTGGAGAGGAGGAGCCATTTGGATTAGGTTTTAAAGGTTAGGTAGGAGTTTGGCAGGTGGAGGGAGTTTCTGGAGGAGGGAACAAGAGGAAGGGGTCGTGGAAGCTGGGAGGCTGGTCATGGATGGTTTGGGGTGGTGAGGAACCTTTGGCTGTCACGGGGCAGGGGACAGCTCAGGGTCACAGTGGGGGCCCAGTTGAAGCCTCTCATCCTAATAGCGTCTGAGGAAGCCCAACTCTGGATGCTCCCCTGGCGTCTCCCAGAGCCTGGGGGGTCATGATTCCACAAACTTACAGAAGAATGAAGCGTGGGCTTCCCGGAGCTGACGGCTTTCTGTACCTGAGAGGTGCTGGATGTTAGGGCTCCCTTTGACTTGTTTTCAGTGTTCAGCACCATCTGCTCCTCCAGCTTAAGCGCTGAAATATTGCAGGTACCATCAGAAAACTCTCAATAAACGGCCTTCCACCATGATGAGGCCAGAGGCAAATGTTATAATTCGAGTGTCCCTAGATCATGATTCGTGTGTGGGGCCTGCAGGGGATGCTGTGCCAGAACTGTCACTCCCTGCTTGCTGTCAGGGGGAAGGGACCCTACCTGCTGGACAGAGAGTCTGTCTTGGGGAAGGAGGGTTCCCAGTGTTTTGTAACTCAAGGCCTTTGGCCTTTTGTCAGCTTAAAAATATATATGCTAATTAGTTATAGTAAGTTTGCCTTTTGTTGTGACCAAAAACATAAGTGCAGTTCGGTGCCATATTAGTCAAGAGGTTTACAAAATCTGTTCTGACCAAGCCGCTTCAATTCTGTTCATTGATCCATTGCTTCCATGCCACCCGGCCCCCGCCCCCCCCCCCCCCCCCCCGCCGCCCCATCCCTCTGGGCCCCTTTGTCCCACACATCTGACTTCTCTGGACTGTGGTTTCTCTTTCCACTGTGCTCTCGCCCTTATGCTGAGAATGTGTGAGGATCTTTTCACCACCGAAGCTCCCAGGGTGCCTAGTTTTAAAATATCTTGTCTGTCTCACAAGGCCTGTTAAATAAGAATCAGGCCTCACATTCCCCTCTTTTTTTTTTTTTTTTTTTTTTTTGTTAAGCAAAAGATGATTGCCCGTTAGAGCCCTCATCGGCCTGAGAAGGCCAATGCTAGCTCAGTTTCCATTTTTAAGACGGCAGAATGCAAACCTCCTTGCCCCCTTTGCTCAGAAATCCCTCCTAAAGAACCAGATGTGAAAATCAGAAAAACAGATGTCATCCCGGTTGAAACTAAGAGGTTCAGAAAGAGGAAACAGAAGAAATTATAAAAGAAAGAACACAAGAAAATCTGAGGACTGCAGGACAGGAGAGCCAGGTTGAAAGGGCCAGCCCGAGCTCAGCACCAAGGCAGACCGTGAGACTTCAGGGCCCCGGAGCTAAAACAGTCTAAGAGATCTGGGGGGAGGGAGTCACGTACAGAGGGTTTGCCTGCTGGAAAGTCATCAGACCCCTCAGCTGGAGCATTGGAAGCTGAGGACGATGGAGTCTCACTTTGAACCTTCCGCAGGAAAACCACCGCGTACCAGGCAAAGCAGCTGGCCCGTGAGACTGGAGTAAAGACATTTGCAGACAGGCAAGTCCCCTCAAGAGATTTACCTCCCAGGCACCATTCTAAGGAAGCTACTGGAAAATGTGCCCCCCAGATCAAAGGAATAAACCAAGAAAATGGAAGCAGCGAGGGCTCAGGAAACAAGAGCTCCACACCCAAGGGGACAAACGAATCCCAGGTGACAGTGGAAGGAAGGCCCACGCAGCCAGTGTCAGACCTGAAGGGCAGGAAGGGGCCAACTAGAAAATGAGCAAAAGACACGAAGAGACATTTACCGAAGAGGATTTACAAATGGCAAATAAGCACCGGAAGAGATGTGCAGTGTCATTAGCCATGAGGGAAAAATGCAAATTAAAACCACAGTGAGATACCACCGCACACGCGTGAGAATGGCTAAAATAAAACACGGTGACACCAACTGCTGCCAAGGACGCCAAGAAACTGGATCTTTCAGACGTTGGCAGTGGGGCAGTTTCTTTAAACACTGAACATCCACCTAACATAGGACCCAGTAATTACATTCTTGGGCATTTATCCCAGAGAAACGTCAATTTATGTCCAGAAAAACCTGTGCACAATGGTTCATAGCAGCTTTATTTGTAATAGGCAAAAATGGGGACAAAACCAAGGCTTCTTCAGTAAGTGAGTGGTTGAACTCACGTCATGGAGTGAGAAGCAGTAAAAGGGATGAACCGCGGATACATGTAACAGCCCAGGGACGTGACGCTGAGTGAAGAAAAAAAGCCAGAGTCTCAAAAGGCCACATACTGTGTGGTCCCACTTATACGACACTCTTGAAATGATAAAATTTGTCGAGTTGGAGAACAGGTTAGTGGTTGCTAGGGGTTGGGGGTGGTCAGGGGACAGGGTGTGACTATAAAGGGGCACATGAGTGAGGTCTTTTCAGTGATAGAACATTCCTGAATCTGGAGTGTGGAGGTGGTCCCATGAGCCTACGCCTGTGATGAGAAGACATTGGATTGCGTGCACACGCACAGTGCCGAGGTCAATATCCTGGTTTTGAGAGTGTGCTGCAGTTACATTCTCAAACTATGTTTGTGATATACATAGTTATGTAAGATATAACCCTTGGAGAAAACAGTGAAGGGTTCAGGGGACCTCCCTGTGCTATTTTTGAAACTTCCTGTAATTATTTCAAAACTAAAGATCTAGAAAGTATTCCATGTGTGGCTTACCTTATACTTCTGTTGAGACCACTGCTTTGGTCACTGACAAGGAGGGACTGCTAAGTCACGTGGGCCAATGGCAAACTTGCAGGACCTCAGCCTTCATCACCTCTGTCCTTTATCCGTCCCCCTCCATCACATAGGCAGGCCAGGGACGACCTGGGAACGCCCAGCCAGATTAACAAACAAGCGATAACCTTCGTTTCATACTTATATCAACAACCTTCTTGAAAAGGCCTTTTTCTTTGAGTTATTTTTAGCTACGTGTCTTTTAAAATTGTGACGTTTTCATTTTCCAGTGTTTCAAAACTGATTGTTTTTTTCTAAACCCCAGCTTCTGCAGATCACATTTAAAAAAAATCCTTATTGGGACTTCCCTGGTGGTCCAGTGGTTAAGACTCCTTGCTTCCACTGCAGGGGGGCACTGCAGGGTTCAGTCCCTGGTTGGGGAACTAAGATCCCACGTGCCACGCGGCGAGGCGAAAAAAAAGATTCCTTTTCACGTTGCATGCACTAGGACAGCTACCGTCAAAAAACCCAGAAAATAGCAAGCGCTGGCGAGGATGTGGAGGGAATGGAAGCTGCCATGAAAAGCAGTATGGTGGTTCCTCAGAAATTAAATGTAGAATTACTGTATGATCCAGTAAGTCCACTTCTGCGTATAGACCCAAAAGAGTCGAAGGCAGAGACCCGAAGAGGTATTTGCCCCTTGTTCATAGCGCTTCATCCACAGTAGTTAAAAGGTGGAAGCGACCCAAGTGTCTATCGACAGGTGAATAACGATGGGGTATTATTCAGCCTTTAATAGGAGGGCCATTCTGACACACAGTCCAGCATAGATGAACCTTGGGGACGTGACGCTCAGTGAAACAAGCCTGGCTCCAAAAGAGTCGAAGGCAGAGACCCGAAGAGGTATTTGCCCCTTGTTCATAGCGCTTCATCCACAGTAGTTAAAAGGTGGAAGCGACCCAAGTGTCTATCGACAGGTGAATAACGATGGGGTATTATTCAGCCTTTAATAGGAGGGCCATTCTGACACACAGTCCAGCATAGATGAACCTTGGGGACGTGACGCTGAGTGAAACAAGCCTGGCTCGGAAGGAGGAACACCGTCCGATCGCCTACAGGAGGCACTTGGAGGACTTGGAACCTGAGCGATCGTTGTTGTAACGAGCGTTCTGTCCCACGTTTGGCGTACGGTTCCCCTTCCAGGACCCGTTTCCCCGGGGAATCTGGATCGAGCTGGTCTGTGCTGGGCTGCGGGGGGAGGTTCGTCTTACCCTCTCTTTCCTCTCCAGGTGGTGTTTGACCAGCCGCAGGCTGGGGAACACTCCCAGTGGCAGGTGATCTGTAGAGCTGCCCTGTGTTTTTATAGAAAATGTGCGTGAAGCTGACAACAGGCCAATGAGGTTTCTGGGCCGTCTGAGCTGAGGGTGGCGGCGGGGTGTCTGCCTGCACATCCAGCTTCTGGGTGATGAACGTTCGCAGCCGTAGGAGGGGACCTGGTCCCTGACCACCTGCCTGAGAGCCAGACTCGGCCTCCCGGGGCCCTCGGAGCACCAGGCAGGGAAGCTGGGAGTGGCCCGGAGTTTGTTTTTGGTGCGTTGGGCTGCTGCCGGCTTCCAGGCGGAGGTGCGGCCGGGGAGCTGGGCGTATGTGTGGGACCCCGAGTAGAGTCACCAGCATCCACGTGGTATTAGCATCAGCCACAGAAGCAGGTGTGACTGCCTGGGAAGAGGGTCCAGCACGAGGAGGGGTGAGAAGGGGCCGGTGCCGAGCCCACGGGAGCCAAGGCAACGATCGGGTGGCGGAGGAGGATTCCCCAGGGGGGCCGGAGCCCCGGGAGAGAGCGGCTCGGTGCGGTTGGCTGGGAGAGGAGTGGCTGTGGAGGAGGGGAGGCCAGTCAGCCACATCCGGTGCGACCCAGAGGTCAAGCGAGGTGAAGAAAAAGATGTTTAGTGGACTTGGCATGCGTTCAACGCCAGCTTTGGGGGCAGGACTCAGAGTCAGCGGAAGAGGAGGACCTGGGAAGAGTGTGTCAGCACCATTTACACATAGCTTTAGTATGAACACACAAAACAGTGGACAGGCAGGCAACAGCCGACTGCACGTGTCCATCACCAGCTCAGCTGCTGTCGCCCAGGTCTGACTGCCCCCTCCACTCCGTCTAGGACTCCCCACCGGTAGGACCCCGAGGCAAACCCTGGTCACATCACTGCGTTTGTAAATATTTCAGTCTGTGTCTCTACAGGAGAAGGACTCTAAAAATAACCACAATACTGTTAGCCACCTAAAACATTTAACGCTGGTTCCTTAATATGGTCAAAATCTGGTCAGATATCCAGTCGGCATTCAGATATCCAGTTGTCCGATAAAAGTCATATGTGCTTTATCTCCACCAGGATCCAGACCATTCCCACGCATTGTGCTGGAGGTTGCTTTTGAACTACAGTGATTTGATTTCACTGATTTTGATGAGATCACTGTAGGTTCCCAAGTGGTTATAAGAAAGAACACAGAGAGATCCGTGTATCCTTCATCCAGTTTCCCCCAGTGGTACCATCTTGCACAACTCCAGTACCGGCTGGCAGCAAGGATGGTCACCTTGATGCAGTCCAGATACAGAATGTTCCAGCCCCGCAAGGAGCCCTCTGGTGCCCCCTTATAGCCTCCCCCTCTTTCCTCCCACCCCTCTCCCTCCTTTACCCCCACCAACCAGTGCTCTAGTCCCCTTCTCAATAATTTTGTCATTTCAAGAATGTTATGAGAATGGGATCATACGGCATGTAACCTTTGAGGACTGGCGTTTTTCACCCAGCAGCATTCTGGAGATTCATCGAGATCGGTTGTGTGTGTGTCAGTAGTTTCATGTTTTTAGTTGCTGATTATTATTCCAGGCTGTGGATGGACCACAGATTAGATTGTTTAACGAGTCACCCAGTGAGGGACTCTGGCTTGTTTCCAGTTTGGGCTGTTAGGAATACAGCTACCCTCAGTAGTCATGTACAGGTTTTTTGTGGATGTAAATTTCCATTTCTCTGGGATAACCTCCCACCAATGCCAGTGCTGGGTCATAGGCCATGTTGGTTTTATCAGAAACTGTCAAATGGATTTCCACTCGCACCAGCGAACACAGATGTCCCAGTCTCCTCATCCCCACCGGCATCCCGCCGTGCTGAAAGGTGTGTAGTGGTGTCCTGGCGGTTTTTACTTGCGTTTCCATGGCAGCTAATGATGTTGGACATCTTTTCATGTGCTTATTTGCCATTCCAGTGTTTTTGTTGTTGAAATGTCTATTCATGTCTTTTGCCCATTTTCTAATTGGCTTGTTTGCATTTTTACTGTTGGGTTTTGAGAGTTCTTTGCATATTCTGCATATGGTTACGTGGTTTGCAAAAATGTCTCCTGGTCTTTACATTGTCTGTTCATCCTCTTAACAGCACCTTCTGTAGAGCAAAAATGTTAAATTTTGGTGAAGTCCCATTTGTCAATTTTCCTTTAATAAACTATGCTTTTGGTGACAAGTCTAAAAACTGGCTAGTTCTAGATCTCAAAGATTTTCTCCTGTTTTTCTAAAAAAAAAATTTACTGTTTTATGTTTTAAGTCTCTGATCCATTATGAATTCATCTTTGTGTGAGATGTGAGGTCACAGTTGTTGTTTTTTTTCCCTGCCTCTGCATGTCCAGTTGCCCCAGCACCGTTTGTTGAAAAGACCATCCTTCCTCCACTGAGCTGCTTTTTCCCTTTGTCCAAAATCAGTTGAGCATATCTCTGTGAGTCTGTCCTCCATTTCCATTGATCTGTGTGTCTATCCCTCTACCAATACCAAAGTCCTTATTACTGTCCTTTATAATTAAGCTTGAACCAGGTAAACGGATTTCGCTCACTTTAGTCTTCTTTTTCAGAATTGTTTTTAACAGTTGTAATCATGGGGGCTGCTGAGTAAACCTCAGGTGTCACAGAGAACATCTGCCCCAAATCTCCCCTCGCTCCCCATTTCCCACCAAGTTACACACAGATACTCCTGGTCTAAGCCTAACTGACCCTCATGACGAATCTGGTTTCCTGACGTGATTACTGTGGTCCCCCAGTGATCACTGTTGTGGTTAGTTTGTTTGCTTTTTGCAGTAGTAATCATGTAAGTGTTTAAAGGATTGAAGGTTAAGCAGCAGTTCTCAGATTTGAGCTGCATCAGAATAACCTGGAGGTTTGCAGATACACAGAGTGCAGGGCCTCAGCCCAGCAGGTCTGGGGAGGGGCCCAAGAATTCGCATTTCTGAGAAATTCCCAGGTCCTGCTGGTGCTACTGTTTGCTGGTCCAGGGACCACACTGAGAACCACTGGTATAAGTAAGTTTCCCCAGGATCGGTGGTTAAAATGGCTGAATCTCACACTTTGAATATTTTTCTGTCATTTTCCCTACAACGGTACTATTTACAATCCCTTGGTCTGGGATTTCTTACATGCTGGAGAAGTCTGGAGACTGGACTTCCCTTCTGCAAAGGAGCATTCTGCACACCAGAGGGATTTTGCCAGCACAACACAGACTTCAAGAGGCTCCTTGATAAAAGTTATTTATGGCAAACCCACAACCAACATAATACTCAACAGTGAAAAGCTGAAAGACTTCGTGCTAAAATCTGGAACAAGACAAGGGTGCCCACTCTCACCACTTCTCTTCGACATAGTTAGTATTGGAAGTCCTAGCCATAGCACTCAGACAAGAAAAAGAAATAAAAGATATCCAAACTGGAAGGGAAGAGGTAAAATTGTCATTATATGCAAATGACATGATACTATATAGAAGACCCTAAAGGTGCCACACAAAAACTACTAGAACTGATAAACGAATTCATCAAAGTAGCAGGATACAAGATTAACAAACAGAAATCTGTTGCATTTCTTCACACTAACAGTGAAATATTAGAAAGGGAAAGTAAAAAATGACCAATCTCTTTTAAAATTGCATTCCCCCCCCCCCACCAAAAACAATCCCTTTAAAAATTGCATTCCCCCCCCCCCAAAAAAAATACGTAGGAATAAACCTGATCAGGGAGGTGAAAGACTTATATGCTGAGAACTATAAAACATTGATAAAGGAAATTAAAGATTATTTAAAGAAATGGAAAGATATCCCATGCTCTTGGATTAGAAGTATTAATATTGTTAAAATGGCCATACTACCCAAAGCAATCTACAGATTAATTGTCCCTATCAAATTATCTGTGACATTTTTCACAGAACTAGAATAATCCTAAAATTTATATGGAACCATAAAAGATGCAGAACTGCCAAAGCAATCCGGAGGAAAAAGAACAAAGCTGAAGGTATAACTCTCAGACTTCAGACAATACTACAAAGCTACAGTAATCAAAACGTCATGGTGTTGGCACAAAAACGGACATATGGATCAATGGAACAGAATAGAGAGCCCAGAAATAAACCCATACACCTATAGTCAATTAATCTCAACCAAAGAGGCAAGAATATACAATGGAGAAAAGACAGTGTCTTCAGCCAGTGATGTTGGGAACGTTGGGCAGCTACATGTAAATCAATGAAGTTAGAACATACCCTCACAGCATTCACAAAAATAAACTCAGAATGCCTTAAAGACTTAAATATAAGACATGACACCATAAAACTCCTAGAAGAGAACATAGGCAAAACATTCTCTGACAGAAACCGTAACAATGTTTTCTTAGTCTCCCAAGGCAGTAGAGATAAAAGCAAAAATAAACAGATGGGACCTAATCAAACTCATAAGCTTTTGCACAGCAAAGGAAACCATAAACAAAATGAAAAGACAACCTATGAAATGGGAGAAAATATTTGCAAACAGTGTGACTTGATTTCCAAAATACACAAACAGCTCATACAAGTCAATAACAAAAAAACAAACCAATCCAAAAATGGGCAAAAGTCTTAAATAGACATTTCTCCAAAGAAGACATACAGACGGCCAATAGGCACATGAAAGGGTGCTCAACATCGCTAATCATTAGAGAAATGCAAATCAAAGCTACAATGAGGTATCACCTCACACCGGTCAGAATGGCCATCTTTAAAAAGTCTACAAATAACAAATGCTCTTGCACTGTTGGTAGGAATGTAAATTGATACGGCCACTATGGAGAACAGTTTGGAGGTTCCTTAAAAAACTAAAAATAGAGCCACCATGTGATCCAGCAATCCCGCCCCTGGACATATATCCGGAGAAAACTCTAATTTGAAAAGATACATGCACCCCAGTGTTCACAGCAGCACTATTTACAGTAGCCAAGACATGGAAGTCTTGAGAGGCCAGACCAGAGGCAGGCACAGGGGAGGCGGCCACACTGGGCCACGAGGAAGGCCAGAACGGTTCCCTTTGTCCGCACCCTCCGATGCTGCCAGCTTTGTAGGCAGTTTGAGGGCTCCCTTAAGAGCCCACTGTTCTTGCAGAACTTCCTTGACCGTGAGCTGGTGTTGGTGGGTAGAGTGGGTTCCTGCTGATGGGCAGAGGGTTCTCAAGCTCCTGGGGGCACCTCAGCAGCTCATGAAAGCGGGTTTTCATGTGTTTCCTCTGCTTCTTTGTCCCTCTTCGCCTTTTGCTCCGTGACCAGCCGTTGCCCCTGTTCCAGACTGGCCCCTGACCCCACCCGTGGAGCCCATCAACCAGGAAACACCAAGTTAAACGTGCTGAGGCCACATGAGGCATCTTGTAATGTAAAGGGGTGTCCCCAGGAACAGAAAAAACTGCTGTGTTTGGGGAAAAAATATGCCCTGGTTGTTGATCCTTGGCATTTTAGGGGCAAATTGGAAACGCCATCTCTCTGCCTTGTTTCATTATAACTAACTCACTCTTCTCTGGTGGACCTTTCAACTAATCATGTGTTCAGCAAATCAGTTTTCATTTGGGCTTTGCATTTGTCTGCTATTCATTCTTCAAAAGCTCCCGGGATGGAAATGGGGCAGAGGGCGTGTGGAATCGGCATTCGTGGAGCGCCGGCCTGTGTGCCTCCCCAGAAAGGTACCTAGTGCTACACCCAGGCTTGGCCAGGAGTGGGATGCAGGAAGGATGTGTTGAGTTAGCTTAACTGGGGATGGAGGGGTGGGAGGGGAGAGGAACGATTATTGAGTGGCACATACGGGGTGTTTCTCACTTTATGCTCCCCCCAGAACTACATGAGGTGGGCATTTTAATTTCCATTTTTATAGATCAGGAATCTGAGGCCCCATCTGAACATGTCCAGATCGCCCACGAATATGCGGGGGGCCTGAGCGCAGCTGCCCGCTATGGAGGTGAACCTCAAGGTTGAATAGGAGATAGAAGTGACCAGTTGTGATAAAGGTTTTGTGGAGAGCAGGCGGGCTCTCCTCCATGATGTCAGGCGGTGCTTGGTCCCCCCCGAGAGAAATTTGGTGTCACGCACAGGTTAGCAGGTGGAAAAAAATGGAGGGCGCGTGTGATGCGACTTTGCCCCGGAGGAAGTCACAGTCCCGTGAGGGAGGAAAAAATAGAAGTGGCAGTGTGAAAACTGGCTTTTAAAAATAGTGGTATATTTATTTTACAACTGGAAATGGATGGCTGACATGAAAGATGAAAGCCTGAGTTCACGAAGACGTCCTAATTGAGAGCCATTCACATCAATGGCTTATTAAAAAGCAGCATCATTCTAGGTTAGAAAACATTTCACCAAAAAAAAAAAAAAAAAAAAAACAACATTTCAAGGCCCCCACCCGAACCCACGATAAAGGGGACCCTGCTGCCTGTTGCCTTTAAAGCACAGTCAGGGACTTCCCTGGCGGTCCAGTGGTTAGGACTCCACGCTTCCACTGCCCGGGGCCCGGGTTCAATCTCTGGTCGGGGGAACTAAGATCCCGCAAGCCACGTGGCAGGACCAATAAAATAAAATAAAAAATTTCTTAAAAAGCACAAAGTCAGTCCCTACACAGGCCATTAGCCAGGGACTGTCTTTAAAAACGCCAATGGAAAAGAATCTGGAAAAGAATGTAACTGAATCACTTTGCTGTACAGCAGAAATGAACACAACATTGTAAATCAACTGTTCTTCAATTTTAAAAATGCCTTTGGCCAAAAGCTGATCACTAACGCAGCGCTCTGTCCTGACAGGTGGTGGCGATGGCTGAAGACGGGAACGAGGAGATCATGTTCATCTGTAAGTGGCCCGTGGCCCGTCCTCACCATGGAAGGCAAAGCCACGTCCACGCTTGGTTTTTATGGTAGAGAAGAGCTGTCCCCTTTGGACGTGGTCTTACTTGGTTTAGGAACCACGATTTATTACACGAGAAATGTGCTGCCGGGTACAGTTTTAAAAGGATCATCTTTCTGAGAACTCCCGGCAAAGGGCACTCGGCAGGGGTGGCAGTTGACTCAGATAAGTAACCCCAGGTTTTAGAAAGAGGTTTACAACATGTTAGATTTATGATAAACAGGTTAAGTTGGTGAATTTTCATTTACGCTCATTCCCTGGGGACACCCCTGTCCTCCGTCCCCATGGAGGGGACTTGGCCTACTTTGCAGCATGCCGTGGAGCTGGGTTTTCTCCTGGGGGCGCACGTCCCGCGTTGCACTCTTTTTGCATTCGTGGGGAGCACTGTCGCTTACCCCCAGGCCGCGCGATGCTCTGTGGGCGTCTCCCTCCCCACTCAACGCCCCCTCTGACGCTGGGCTGTTTGTCTGCAGGGTGTGAAGACTGCAGCCAGTACCACGACTCTGAATGTCCCGAGCTGGGCCCAGTGGTCATGGTCAAAGACTCCTTTGTGTTAAGCAGGGCAAGGTGAGTGACCACCTTGAGCTGCTTTTATCGTCCTGCCTGTCAAACGGGGTTTTCGGCATGTCACCTGCTGCAAGAGCCTGGTGGCCTGGGTGTCTACGAAAAGGGTGGGGGGGGACAGCAAAAGAAGAAGCGGGAGAGACTTCGGTGAGAAGGGCTGTCCTCACGTTTGAGGCCGTCCGAAATCTCCGTCCCACCGTGAGCTGAGTCTCCTGCCGCCAGGATGAGCCGAGGCTTGTTGCAGACACTTCAGGGTCAATGTCTTTTATCTAGTTCCTGGTTCAGCTGATGGGCTGGGTCGGTTTATGCGTTGAGCGGCCACGGCCGAACTTGTTCAGTCTCCCCTGTGGTCCGAGCCCAGGCCTGCCGTCTAACAAGCACCCCCTGTGAGCAAGGGGCGGGGACGCGGGCAGCCGGGCAGAGCTGTGGCAGCTTCTGGACGAGCACCTCGATCTGGCGAGGGGGCTCCGTCGCTCTGCCAGTCCGCGTTTCCCTGGGCGGGAGGGGCACAGCCCCAGCTACCATGTCGTAGCTGTCTGAACCCGGACGAGACGTGCCTCGTCCTGTCTGCACCTCAGTTGCCTCATCTGTAAAGTGGAGAGAATAACTACGCCTTGGAAAGTTGCTGTGATCGTTACACCTGATTTAGGGCCTGGCATGTAGTGGCGCTAAAATTGTCATCTAATCAACGCTGTTCCTAGAAGCCGCCCAGCTGGTTTTCCCAGCCTCTTTATTTACTTGTCTTACTGTGACTTCCCTGCACAAAGCAAAGAGATTACTAATTTCGCCTGAAGTACAGATCTGATGAGCTCTCTTCCAAAAACCTTCAGTGGTTGTCTGTTGCCCACAAAGTTCCCGGGGGAGCCATCGGTCCCTCTGTGTTGGGTTCCTCCTCTCAGCCCCCCGGCTCGCTCCGGTGAGGGGTGTGTGCTCCAGGCGCCCTGGGGGTCCGCCCCACTCCCGACGTGGGCCAGGCTGGCCCTGGCCTTGGCTCACGCAGGGTCCCAGCCCACATGCCTTCCCACTGGCACGCATGCCCCATCCTCGATATTCTCCGAGTTTACTTAGAAAGGCCACATCCTCGATGAAACCAGCCCAGCGCAGCCTGGCTGGAAATGCTTTTCTGGTCTTTGGAATGCGGCGGCACTTCTTGTCTTCCCCGTGGTACTTTACACGTGGCACCTCTTTGTGGTCTCTCTGTGGTCCTCCTCTCTCTGTTGGCCGATTGAAGCCCACACTTAGGATGTGTGTGTGTGTGTGCGCGCGCGGACGCACACATCGGCTCTGTCTCCTGGGGGGGGATTTTAAACGCATCCTCGAGTCAGTGCCCCTCTATCGCTACTCTGGGGGCCAGTGAGAGCGACCTTTTCCGTCATCCTAACCCTCTTGTCCCCTGGTGTGGGTGGCACCTCGGTCAGTGGATGCCCGGGGCCGAGAGTCTCTTGCTGTGTTCTATTTCTAGGTCGTCCCTTCCCTCCAACCTGGAGATCAGACGCCTGGAAGATGGAGCCGAGGGGGTGTTTGCTGTGACCCAGCTCGTCAAGCGCACGCAGTTTGGCCCCTTTGAGTCGAGGAGAGTCGCCAAATGGGAGAAGGAGTCTGCGTTTCCATTGAAGGTAAAAGCTGGGGCCAGTGGGGGAGGCAGAACCCCTGCTTTGTGACCTTCCTCGTGCGGATGGGGCGATGCCCGCTGAGTTCCAGTGATTCATAAATGTCTTGGAAACAGCTCTAGGTATTATAGTTCTGCTGAATTTCCAAGACAATGTTCAGATTGTTTTTTAGTTTGTTTTTATATCACAAGAGCATCAGAGTTAAGTTAGTATTTTGCAAGACATTAAAGAGAGTCTCTTTAAAACATATGCAAGAGTAGACCCCCAGTGCAGGCTTTAGGAGGGGGGCTTTCTGTGGATTTTTGCAGGAGTGCATTAGTATTTTCACACCGGTGCAGAGCGTAGGATACTTTGCAAGGCTCTTTCGAAAGGAAGGTGTCTTGTCGAGGCCTTGATGAGAGGCCAGTGCAAAATTTGGCAGTCCTGAAAAGCACATCAGGCTGGAAAATGACAGCTTTTATATGACACTGAGAAAAACGAAATGGAAGGAAATCGGTGGGAGGGCTTGGACCACTTAAAGCGAGACCCACGGAGGCGCCGTGAGGCGAGGGACGTGGGTGTCGGTCACAGTTCTGTCCCCGCACCCAGTACGCGCCCAGCCTCAGCCAGCCTTCAGAAACACCTGTGAAATAAACAGAGAGGAACAGGTGCTGGTCGGGCAGTGGTTACCCCGAGAGGTGAGCTTTCCTGGAGACCCTTAGCAGAGACCCACGTGTTTCAGGACAGAGATGATCTAGGTGACCGCGGAGTTTCGCCAGTCCTTGGAGAACTGAGTTTACAAGGCAGATTTCAGCACAGCAGAGCGAAAGGAAAGGCACTTGATTTGTTCACAAAGAAAGAAAAGAAAGGAACGTTATTTTACGTGAAGGAGTGAGGTAAAGAGGCCTGGGCCTGACATACGTAATCGCTATGGGCCCGAGGTTGGCCGAGGCCCCTTTGAAAAAGTCCTCTGTGCCTGTTTTGGTTTCTTTCAGCGACTCAGATTCTGAAGGTCTGTGTCTCGTATTGAGTTGTTTCCAGCACAGGCTCAGCGTTGGTTATCTGGGCGCTGGGGGCAGCTTTATGCCCATGGAGGGAAGGCAGGGGAGCAGTTCCCACACCGCCTCAGGGTCGTTAGGCACCTGGTGGACCCCTCTGCCCCCTCCCCTTGCTTCCGAGGGCTCCATCCTCAAAGGGGGCCTCTAGCTCTTAGCAGTGGGGAGCCCCTACAGGAAAAGCCCAGGAGAGGGGGGAGATTTCTTCCTACAACGAGGAAGCAATGATTGCATCAGAAAATGGCGGACAGGAACCCCCTATTCCATGTGGTTCCTTTGAACTTCAAAATCAAAATATTCAAGCTTCTCCCCCTGGTCCCTGCCTGCATTTAATCCATCAAACAATGGTGCCGCTTTGCAGGTGAGGGCGCAGCTTATAAAGATCGAGGAACTTTGCTCAAGTCACTGACCATACTTGCAACAGAGCTGGGAGAAGAACTTGGGTGTCCTGATTCCCACCTGGGCCATGTGTAGAGTTCAGGTGTCCCCATGACACCTGGGCCGGGAGTAGAACTCAGGCGTCCTGATTCCCACCTGGGCCATGCCTAGAATTGAGGTGTCCCGATGACACCTGGGCTGGGAGTAGAGCTCAAGTGCCTTCGTGCCCACTTGCAAACTCATTAGAACTTGAGTGTCCAGGTTCTACACCTGAGCCACAAGTAGGCCTCAGATGTCCTAGTTCCCAGCCGGGCCACGCCTAGAGCTCAGGTCTCCTGATAACTCCCGGCCTAGGAGCAGAAGTCGGGTCTCCCCGTGCAGCGGAATGCACGTGTCCGGGCGCGCGCCTGGACCACGGGTAGAAATTAGGTGTCCCAGTTCCTGCCTGAGCCATGCGGAGAACTAGGGTCTCCCAGTGACGCCTGACCTTTTGCTGTGTCTCCTGCTTCCCTTTTGCTTGTGATCAGCCGGACCTGTTCAGGGGTCTACCTCTGCCCTCCCAGCCCTGTAAAGGCCTGAATAGGTCTGTATGGAGCACGGTTTGGCCTCTGATGTGGTGCCGTCCAGACTGGTCACTCAGCAGCCCCCCTTCTCTCTCTCACACACACACACACACACACACACACACACACACACACACACACGTGCTGACACGCACACCGGTGGATACCCAGCCCCCGCCCCGGCCCCTCGACGGGCCGCGCTCACCCCCAGGTGTTCCAGAAGGACGGGCACCCCGTGTGCTTTGACACCTCCAATGAGGACGACTGCAATTGGATGATGCTGGTGCGGCCGGCGGCGGAGCCCGGGCACCAGAACCTCACGGCCTTCCAGCACGGCAGCGACGTGTACTTCACCACCTCGCGTGACATCCCCCCGGGCACCGAGCTGCGCGTGTGGTACGCGGCCTTCTACGCCAAGAGGATGGACAAGCCCATGCTGAGGCAGGCCTGCCCTGGGCTCCACGGTACGTGGGGGCCCCTGTCCCCAGCGCGTCTGCCGTCCTGCCGCCCCGTGGGGACCCACGGCCCCGTGGCCGCGCGCAGCAGCCCGGTGTTAGCGAGGAGAGTCGGGCCGGGAGGGCCGGCGGGCGTGGGGGCACCGAGGGCTCGGTCCTGACACCACGCGGTGGGTCTGTAGGTCTGCTTGTTGAATATCCGGGCTGAGAAACCATCAGAAGAGCTCGCCCCAAGCCAGGTGCTTGCTGGCGGGCAGCTCTGCCCCCAGCTCTGCGGCTTCACATGCCTCACTCGCGCACCTAGTCCCTGGGGGTCAGGTTGTGGCCCCCGGGTTTGGGCGAGGGCACGGAGCACAGAGAGGTTAAGGAACCTTCCCTGAATCACGGCGCAAAGAGGGAAGGAGTCAGGGTTTGAGCGCGGAGTCTGGCTCCAGTGCCGGTGCTGGCCGCCTTCCGGCAGCCTCTTCCCGGAGGTCGGGGTGTGCGCGTGCACGCGTGTGTGTACGTGCGTGTGGCGCGTGTGTGTACGCGCGTGTGTGCGCCTGTGTAGCATGTGTCTTCAAAGAAAGACCTGGCGGAGTCACGTGTGATTCACCCACATCCTTATGGAAAAGCAAATCGGAGTGCATGTCCTGCTGACCTGGGGTCGGGGGTATCACCGCACGAAGGGGGCCGATGAATTGAAATCTTTTCTCCCCACGCTGTGGGTCCTCGGGGAGTTCATCCTCTCCCCCTGGCCTTGAGGGGCCACGTGGCTCAAGCGGCTCACACGTGGCGGCACCGTGACCTGGGAGAGCAGGGCTTTCGTACGGCTCCACCTGATACTGCCCGGGGCAGACATGCTTGTTGCTGCCACGAAGGTTACTCCCTGTGGGGGAGACGCTGACACAGACTTTCCGTCCGACCCCCGAACCGCGGGGTTCTCACGAGGAGGTGATCCCTCTTATCATGAGCACCGTGGGATACAGACAGCTCCGCACAGGTCTGGGAGGCTCTGGTCTGTCCCACGTGTGCCCCGTGGCGGAGGTTTGGGAGCTGCTCCCGGTGGGCTCACGTGGCGGTGGGAGGGAGGGCGGGACGGAGGGGTCCCTGAGGCATCCCAGACAAAGCACCACAGACCGGGGCTAAAGCGAGAGAAATGTGTCGTCTGACAGTCTGGAGGCCTGAAGCCCAAGATCCGTATTTCCAGCTCCGGTGTTGCCGCCAGTGCTTGGCGATCCTGGATTGTAGCCGCGTCACCCCATCCCCGCCCAGGTCTCTCCCTGTGTCTCTGGGTTCTCTCCTCGTGAGGACACCAGCAGTCACTGGATTTAGGACCACCCTCAACCAGTCTGACCCGTCTTATCTTGGTTACCTCTGCAAAGACCCTACCCAAAGGTTCCAGGCGGACGTGAATTTCCAGGGCCCCGGTTCAGTCACTGCAGGCTGGCTGGGTGACGGTGGCCCGAGGAGCCTCTGGGGGGTGCTCCGGGAGTGACGGATGGCTGCACGCGGGGTCTGGTGGCAGTAGAGGGTTTGCATCTTCACAGGGATATTTGCAGAGGGAGACTGGGCTTGATGGGCCTTTCTTTATTTTGATAGTAAAGGGGGAAGAAAGAATTTGGAGAGACCCTGGGTTTTTCACCAGACTGCTCTAGCCCCTAGGATGTGCTAAAACCGGGTACTTGGCCCTGCCCCTGCCCCTGGGAGGCACCTGCAGCGGGGCCAGGAGTCATTTTCAAGCACCGAGGTGAGGCCAACTCCCCGGTGCCGTCCAGGGTCACCCGGATCTTCCTGACCTGGTTTTCTCGTGTCGTGGATTCCTTACCCCGTGCGTGTCCCGGGACCAGCCCAGACTGCGCGTCAGGGTTTGGCTTGTAGAGTCGGACCTTGTCAGTTGTGTCCTGGAGGTGGCATGCATGCCCCTCGTGGCTCTCAAGGTCAAAGTCAACACAGAGGTCACCTCCCCGTATCAGAGTTCCCGTTGTTGTTGGCTTTTTGCCGCCGGAGGGCTCTTTAATCTGGGGCTGCGTGTGAGAGCATAGGTCTTCGTGAAATTAGCCCAGGACCGTGTTGTCCAATACCTGCCCCCTGATTCCGTTCTAACCGTTCTCAAGCAGGACACTAGGGTAGCTGTGGCCCCTCCTCTGGGCTTCCGAGAATGTAGGGCGCTGTTAATAACCAGGCAGGCAGCGTGGTCACCCTGAACTAGCTTCTGAATTGGGGAAGTAAATAAGCAACTTAGGTACTCTAAAATTTTAGAAAGAGCTTTTATGATTTTTGTCGCTTTCTGTTTTGGGACAAATGGCAAAGAAGCCCAGATTTCTTGGCGATGTGGTGAAAGTTGCTGACTACTGTTAACTAGTTGGTTAGTTGGGTTCCTTGTTTCCTTTCTTCCCGGGAGAGCCGCCTGCCGAGTGACCACTCGGCCCTGGCAGTGCTGCTGGCGTCTGTACCATTGCTGCGCCTAGGGACATAGCAGCCGCCCTAGGACCCCCGCGTGGTCTCCTACCACCCTGGCCTCCTGCCCAGCCCCTTCCCCAAGCGCCTCCCCCCTCCCCTGACGTCCCCTCCTGGCACAGAGAGGCCTCTGGAACCCTGCTCCAGCCCCACCCATCCAGGTGCCCAGGGCCCAGGGCGGTCTCCGGTGTGTGTTTTGAACACCTCGCCCGTCGGAAGCCGTGCGTTGGGAGTACTGGGTTACTGAGTGCCCACTTCTCAGTAATGGGAGCAGATAAGACCTGTGAAGAGAGGCCTAGAAACCCGTGGAAAGCTGGTTCTCTGCATGATTCTGATGATCCAGGTGTGACAGGTAGGGAGATGGCTTCACCTCTGCCCCTCACGAGACGCGGCCGCTCCCCATCCCGCCTCTGGTCTGGACGCGCCCATGAGATCACACGGGGCCTTTGTGGCCAGCGCTGCACCTTTAGCCCGATGGGGGTGGGTCAGAGCAAGGTGAAGGGGCCTTAGGAGCCACCAGTTTGTTCCAGAAGAGTCGTGAGGGGGCCTAGGGGCGAGGAGCAGTCTGCCTCTCCATTATTTATCAGCTTTCTAGGTGAGCACCAGAATTGCTAAGGCTCCCTAGTTCGCTCTCTTTTTTGAATTTGCTTCAGACACCTTTGTCATAGAAATCGGCCAATTTGTAGACTGGCAGAGTAGACTTTTAAATACAGAGGGAAGTGGGTTTCCTTCTACCTGGCACACTCCTTTCAAAACTTAATCTGTAGGTTTTTTTTCTGGGAGTGGATTTACCTTTCTAATCACATGTTCTCCTTGAGCTCACTTTAAGGCTGATTTTTCTGCTTTACACACACCTGGGCCCGTTGGCGGATGAAGGAGGAGGCCCAGGAAGCCCAGTGGTCTCAGTGGGCGGGTGCCTGGGGTTCAGAGTCGGCTGTCAGCATCAGATTTTCAAAATCACTTTTCTACTGAAAAAAATGAAATATAAATACACTTCATAACATTGGGGAACTTTTAAATCGCATATAACACCACCATCTTAACGACTCTGAGCATTTTTTTTAACTTTTTAGTTATTATTCTTTATTTTTGGCTGCATTGGGTCTTCGTTGCCGCGCGTGGGCTCTCTCTCTAGTTGTGGCGAGCGGGGGCCACTCCCTGCTGCAGTGCACGGGCTTCTCATTGCGGTGGCCTCTCCCGCTGCGGAGCACGGGCTCTAGGCACGTGGGCTTCAGTAGTTGTGGTGCGTTGGCTCAGTAGTTGTGGCTTGCGGGCTCCAGAGCGCAGACTCAGGAGCTGTGGCACACAGGCTCAGTTGCTCCGCGGCACGTGGGATCCTCCCGGACCGGGTCTCGAACCCGTGTCCCTGCATCGGCAGGCGGACTCCTGACCACTGCGCCACCGGGGAAGCCCCAGCTCTTAGCAGTTTTGATTAGCATTTTCTAATAGTTTTAAAAAAACCCAGCACTGTGGGCGTGTAGTTAACGAACAATAACATAGCGATTTTAGGTGGACGGTTAGGAGTTTGGACAAACGTCTACAGCTGTGTGAGCTCCACCACAGTCAAGATGTAGAACGCCCTCAGCACCGCAGACGGCCCCCTTGTGCAGCTCTGGACTCCATCCCCTGGCGACCGGCATCTGCCCTCCGTCCCCGCAGTTCTGCCATTTCTTTTCCGTCGTCCGTGCCCTTCTGCGTGGCTGAGGTCTTGCTGTACGTGCTGATGTACCACGCGACGGGTCTTCGCTACACGTTTGGCTGGCCGTCCTGCTGTGGGCCTTCCCCCTGTCTCTCCGCCGCCAGCTACTGTTTCATTTTGCGTAGACACTGCTCTTTTGTTGGATGTGTCAGTGGTTGGGATCAGGAATTGCCTTCTGGTTGCTGGCTAATTTTTTCTTTAAAAGTCTTTTTTTTTTTTTTTTTTTTAAGTCTTACCTTTTAAAGATAATTTTTGGAAAATAGAGTACTGCCCTCGGTGGGGGGACAGCGGTCATGACTGGTTCTTCTAGTTAGTCCTGTGGCCCTAGCGTTCGGGACACCAGGCCGAAGAGATGGGTTTCCTGCCGAAGGTCGGGTCACAGGTCAGGCCTATGTGGATTCCGTTCCTGGGCAGGGACCTCGTGGTGGAGGGATAGCAGCTCACTCAGATTAAAAGAAATTGCCTTTATTCCCGAGTACCCACCGCCAGCTAAGCCCTTCTCGGCCTCCTTCTCTGAAACCCTCCTGTTTAAAAGAGTGCCCCGCCTTCTTTAGGACCATGTGTGTTTGGGAAGGCAAGTGAGACACAGGAATCTGGCCCTTTATTCCATTTGTCCCTGCCCTCCTCGTGATGCTCTTCAGTGGATTCCCAGAGACACCCGGGTGCAGAGGCGAGCAGAGGCTGGGCCGCAGGGCACATCCCACGGCAGTGCCCTGCCTCTGTGCTGCTGACTGTCCCCTCTTTCTGCTCTCGGTTTGGTTTAGCCAAAAATTCCACATACTGCAGTGACGTTTCTCTCTTCTTGCTATCTTACGGAGACTCAGAAAATGCGTGCCAGCGGTTGTAGCAGCCGTCTCCGTCCGTTCCTTCCACCCCTCGCGACCTTACCGCTGTTCTGTGACACAGACAGAGGTGCGCTTTTTCCTGGTTCTGAACGCGCGCGCGGTCACCGCTCTGGATGGTTTTGCCTTGTGAGCGGCCCCGGGGGGTGGCTCTGGGTCGTGCGTATCAGCACAAGCTGCGCAGAGACGGGAGTGGAGGTGGTGGCGAGGGCTGGTGGCCCCCGTCCGGCCCTGACAGGCTGCCACGTGGGGTTCAGCGAATCAGTTTCCTGGGCCAGGAAATCACGAACATACATTCACTTAGAATGTCCCCGTTACCAAGTCAGCTTGTACTGCTCACCGCACAAGCAGCCAATAAATCGAGAGACCAGTTGGGGCCAGAAATAGCGACTTAATTTGGAAAGCCAGCAGACCGAGGAGACGGTGGACTCGTGTCCCAAAGAACCGTCTGAGTTAGAATTCAGGCTGCTTTTATACTAAACGGGGAGGGAATAAAATCGGGCATTTCCTGGTTCCGGTCAGGGGATGTGTGAATTTCTTCCTTCCTGCAGCCATTCGCAGGTGAGCCTGCTCAGGATGTTTCCTGTGAGCCAAACAAAGGTATTTTAGTTTGACTGTCTTTACCCGGGAGGCAGGGTTCCCACTGAGGGGCCGTTAGGTATAATTTAAGCTTATAGGCAGCGTGCCTTTAGTGGTTAGCTTGTCATAGCATACAAAGGTTCTTCTCCACCACGTCCCCAACTTTGAGGTCTCACAAGAGCGTCGGTCGTTGTCTTGAAAAGGAGCCTGAGCAGCCAGGGTCTCCCTCTGTGTTCCACGGACCCTGGTCCTCTCCCCCCATCCCCAGACTCCCACGGGGGTGCCGGGAGGGCTAGGGGCACTGCCTCCGCGGTAAGCACCTGCCCCAGGCGGCTGTTTCAACCTAAATTCAATAAAAGTGAAAGTCCGGTTCCTCAGGGCCGCTCGGCGCACGTGGCCGCCCCCCCCGGCCGGCGGTTACAGAACATTTCTGTCATTGCAGAAAGCTCTGCCGGCCAGCGCTGGGCAGGAGCCGTGGCCGCACCAGGGCACATGGCCTGGCTGTTTGGGGCTCCGCCCTCTCTTGTCACATGAGCCAGCGAGAGGCTGGGGAATTCGATGTGGGCCGTAGCATATGCATTTTTTCTTTTCTTGAAGTTGTACGGGGGGATGGTGTCTGGTCCCACCAGACTGGCTTCTGGGCGCAGGCCACCTTTCCGTGACTGGTGACAGCCCTGCGTCAGGCTCTGGTTCCAGTGCTCTGTGCCCGGCTTCCTCATCTGTGAAAAGGGGACGTTCACAGGCACCAACGAGTCCGTGTAGGTAAAACTCCGAGAACGGTGCCTGGAGCGTTGGACCTGCTCCCAGGCGGTGGCAGTTGTTACCGCTGTCATTGTCACCTCCTACGAGGGCAGGTGTGCCCTGCACTGGGCCGGGCTGCACAGAGAGAGGAGCTGCTGGACCACCTCCCCCTCTTGTCTTTTGAAGCTGCAGGCACCCCAGAGAGCAGCACGCCAGTGGAGGCGGAACCCAGCCGGTGGGTGTGCAAGGTGTGTTCGGCCGCCTTCCTTGAGCTGCAGCTGCTGAATGGTAAGGGGCAGGCGCCTGCTCAGCCAGACGCCAGCGGGTCCCGTGCTGCGCTCACCCTGATGTGCTCTGTCACTTCCACGCCATCCCTCTGGGATGGTGGCAGAACGCACGGGAGTTCCCTGGCTTTTTGCAGGAGCAGCTCAGCTCCCAGCCCGTGTCTCCCAGGCCTCCTCCTGGGGCCTGTGCTTTTGCTTGAAGTTCTCCGCGTGTCTGGCAGCGAGGGATCTAGTTTTCTCTCTCTGAAGCTCAGCAGAGCATTAGTTTGGTGTGGGGGGCGGTCTCTGTTTTTGTAGCCTTCCCAGGCATTTGCAGCCGGGTGGCCTCATCGTTAGCTTGTTCTGCTATGTGGCCAAACTTCCGAACCCTTCCCGTGACACGCAGCACGTAACGTTGTCTGCATTAAAACTTTCCTTCCCTCATCCCTTTCCTTCCCCGGCCCCTCGAGGGCACTCTCCCTGCACAGGGGCCCTGAGCGTGGACCAAATGGGGAGATAGCCGCCACTTCGCCCCGAGGCCCGTGTGAGCCAGTCAAGGCTGTCGATGGGAAGAATCGGTCTCTGGCCGAATGTGCAGGCGGGCGCCAGTGGTCGCTTGAGGGCGCTGGTCCCCATCTGTCTCATGGGTCACTCCTCCGCCCTCTTGCTGGTGCCCTGCCCTCCGGCCAGCCTGAGCCCAGCTCGCCTTCACTCGGGGAGCATGGCCGTCTCTGTCTGTTTCCTGTGCGTGGCCCAGTTACCTTTCCTTGGGAGCTCTTTGAGGTTCCTTCCATTGAAAATAAAGGTTTTTGGCTTTCATGCAGTGTTTTGAAAGACAGTTTTGTTCATTATGAATTGAATATTTATCAGTATTCCTCTTCAAAGGCTACGTTCCAAAATCATTGTATTATATATATTCATTGTAGAAAACTTAGAAAGCTTAAATAAGCTTTGAGAAGACTATAAAAATGGCCTGTAAGGCCACCATAGAGAGACCCACATTACCTCTTTTGCTGGGTTCCTTCCACAGTTTCTCTTTGCTCATACACGTGTACCCGTGCTTTCAGTTTTTACAAAACGGTACGCGATTTGCCAAAACTGCCCTGCTTCTATCGCCTGACTGACTTTTTAAAATGGTGGTTGTGTTTGGTGTAGTGGCAATGCTGTCATTTTCACAGCAGAAGAAATAAAGTTTGTTTGCCTCTGCAGAGGACACACTATTAGCAAATAAAATTAAAAACGAACAAAGTGGAGGTCGGGAGTGGACGCCCTGCCTCATGCTTTCGCTTCCCTGCGCTGCAGAGCACCTGTTGGGCCATTTGGAACAATCCAGAAGCGTCCCCGCAGCCGGCCAGCGGGATTCGGCTGCGGAGAAGGAAGCAGACGTGCCCCGGGGGGAGCCTCCCGCAGTTCCCGAGAGCGTCAGCGCCGCCAAAGAGCAGAAGAAAAAGCCTCGAAGGGGGAGAAAACCCAAAGCATCCAAACCAGAGCGGCCTCTAGTTATTGTTGAAGGCAAGGAGCCCGCAGGTGAGGCTGGTCCTGGGGAAGCAGGGCAGGGAATGGGGAGGGACCGGAGGCCACGTCGCCTCCACGCCAGGTAGCAAAACTGGGCACGGAGCCCACGCGGAGGCGAAAGCCAGGCCCTTCCCTTTCGCCGAAGCCGCTCTTCGCGCGCGGCGACTCACAGGGCAGTTGGCGGGGGGCTGCCGGCTGTGACCTTGGACAGGCGGGTCCACCTGTGTCGCCGGATATCGGGACAGAGAACGTGTCCGTCCCCCGCAGCCGCTTCCCTGCTTGTCTCCGCGTGGACTGGCGTTCCCGCCCCGGGCGCTCTTTCTGTGCCCGGCGTCTCCCGCACGGCGCGCAGGGGAGACTGGTCCGCATTCGGGTCCCCGCTGCTTCCCCTTTGCTGCTGAGCCGTGTTGGTCCGTCACGCGGACACCCCACCGTCTGCTCGCGTGTCCCCTGTGCACGGTCGCGCAGCTGGCTTCCAGGCCGTGGCTAGAGCCGTCCTCTGACTATACAGTAGCCTCAGTTGAGCTTGGAGGGACCTGGGGCCTCATTCTCGGGTGTGGGAGTCCCAAAATGCCAGGTGTCCTCGGCCCTCACGTGGCCTCTGCCAGAAGTGCCTGGTGCCAGAGGATGCCTGGCGGGTCTCGCACGTAAGGACCAGACGTGACGCTCAGACACTAGCGCGTCCCCTCACTGCCTTCCTTACCGATCGCTGGGCAGTTTTTCTTTTCGCTGTGTCTGCTGTAGCCCAGGATTTCTTGCGCGAGAGCGAGAAGAAATTTGTATCCTTTCTTGGAATTAAAGCGAATTCAGTGGAGCAGCCCTCACATAATATTCTCAGGAGAAGTGGTTTAAACTTCCCCCGGACAGTTTCCCTGCTTCTGTATAAACAAGTAGAGAAAAGGAGAAGGAGGGGAAAAGCTTACTAAATGATTATTTCACTAATTCTAAGCTGCGTTAGGAAGACATCATAGTAGGTGAAGTGGCGAAATCTTTTCATGTAACCTTCCCAGATTTCATTTGTCCAGAGGTTCAGGCCTGGGTCCCTATTACTGTGGTTATTTGATATTTGACTCTTGTACAAAATGAGGACCTGCTTTTGAACATACTCGGGATGGCTTGTGTAATTATAAAGATTAATATTTCCAAATCTCTGTCAGGACAGATTTAGCTAGGTTATAAGGTCCTGCCGTACATCAGAGTGTTGCGGTTTTAGGTGGTAATGAAAAGGGATTGAGACAGTGTCGTGACTTAATCACTGATTATAACTCCAGTTTTGAGTTAAAGAATAATATTTTGCTTTTCTGAATCTGCAGGTAAATGTGCGGATTCTAAACTATTGCTAGTTTGTTTGTTTGTTTTTTTCCTCTGTGTCAATCGTGTGATCTGTGTCTGCAACGTCGGCCCGGCCGTGGCCCCTCGGGCCTGTCCTCCTGGTTCCGTTGCGTTCCATCCCCGGCCCTGGTGATGACACGGCTTGTCCTGTCCCCTCCACACAGAGCAAGTGGCAGAGATCATGAGCGAGGTCGAGCCTGTGGCTGCGTCGCCGGACGAACGGATCATGGAGCTGGTTCTGGGGAAGCTGGCCGCCACCCCCAGCGACGCAAGCTCAGTGCCAAAGTATGTCCCAGAGCAGCGCGTGGGCCCGGCTTCACAGGCAAAGGCGCCGTGGTGGCTAATCCATTCCAGAGGGAGGGCCGGATGAGAGGGGATGGTTTACTTCTTGTAGGAAACGCATGTGCTTGGGAAAGCAGCAGGAACTCTGGAGCCCAGGGGGTTAATAGTGCATCCACTGTGAAAATAGCTTAAAATTTAAAAAAATATTTTTTACTGTAGTAAAATACACACGGTACAAAATTTACCATCTTCATCGTTTTTAAGTGTACGATTCGGTGGTTTTACATACGTTCACGTTGCAGTGCAACCTTCCATCCATCTCTGGAACTTCTTCATCTTCCCCAAACGGAAACTCCATACTTACTAAAAACACTGACTCCCCATCACCCCCTCCCCAGCCCCCGGCACCTACCATCCTGCCCTCTGTCTCTGTGAAGACCTTAGAGGAGGTACCTGTGTCTCTAGGGACCTCATAGAAGTGTTCTCACACGGTGTGGTGTTTGTCTTTTTGTGACTGGCTTATTTCAGTTGGCGTAATGCCCTCGAGGTTCAGCCGTGTTGTAGCAGGTGTTCGGAATGTCCTTCCATTTTAAGGCAGAATAACATTCCATCTTGTGGGTGGACCACGTTTTGTTTATCCGTTCTTCCATCAAGGACACTTGCGTTGCTTCTGCCTTTCGGCTGCTGTGAACAAATGCCGCGATGATAGAACAGTTTGTATTTAAATTTCTGTAAGTTTAACACCTTGCTCTGTGTGTTTCTTCTTTTTATGAACGAGAAAATATTTGTATTATAGTTATTATCCTTAGGCAGTTTTTTGCCCTGAAGTCGAATAAGCTGGTGGCAGCATTTTTTTCCAGCCCTTTTCCCACAGGGTCAAAATGCGCCTGGTCCTGTAGGGTTCGGGAAGCTGTGGAAAGGCTGAAAACAGAGCAGAGCAATGTCAGAATTGGTGAACCTGACCTACTTATTTATACTCCCATCTTATTGCCCAGAGGGTTTCGGTGACTCACCGTCAGAAACACATTTCATAGGGAGAAGAAGTTTGAAAAATCAGGTTCAGGGAAAATATGAAACAGGGTAGAGGCAAGTGAAAAAAAAAAGAGCACCGTTATGGTTACTCTGGTCGGCGCACAAACTGAGCTCCAGGCTTCCTGGTGGCCGGAGTTAACGCCCAGGGAGCTGAGTGGCCGGTACAGGAAGAGCCAACTGGCGCCACTGTACGTTCAGGGCGTCTGTCCCTTCCAGATGCCCCACAGCTGCGGGGGTGCGCCTGAGCAGGGCCCCCCACCCCCGTGTCGGGCTAGCAAGATGTGACGGGGGCTCTCTCCAAGGGGACCGCGACCTCGAACTTTTTCCTCCGACGGCCCCGTCTCCCACCTGTCTCACCAGCTTGTGTGTCTAACGCGGCAGGTTCCCCCACCATCAGAGCAGCAGCTTCACCCTCAAGAGGAGCCTGATTCTCTCGAGCCGCCACGGCATCCGGCGGAAGCTGGTCCGGCAGCTGGGGGAGCACAGGCGGGTCTACCAGTGCAGCATCTGCAGCAAGATCTTCCAGAACAGCAGCAACCTGAGCAGGCACGTGCGCTCCCACGGTGAGTCCCCGCGGGCGTCGGCGCGGGAGCCGGGAGCCGGGCGGCGTGTCCCGGGCGGGCACGAGGTCTCGGGGCACCCGCGGCAGTGGCGCGCGGCTTGTCACTGCTTGTCCCTCAGGCGACAAGCTGTTTAAATGCGAGGAATGTACCAAGCTGTTCAGCCGCAAGGAGAGTCTGAAGCAGCACGTCTCTTACAAGCACAGCAGGAACGAGGTGGGTGAAGGACCACCGCTCCGTCTGGGGACGGAGGAGGGCAGGCCGTTGGCGCTGCCGAGAGAGTCACGGGACAGGGAGCGGCCGCGGTGGCTGCGGGCCCGGCCGGGCGCCGCCAGGGCTCGGGGCCGAGCGGGAGGCCCACGCGGGCCGCGAGGCCACCTGGACGCGGACGCGGGGCTCCCTTTCCAGGGCAGGGCGACGGCCGGACAGGGTCCACGCCCTGCGCTGGGCGGGAGGGTCGCGGGGGGCGGGGCCCGTTGCCGGAGCGGCTCCCTGAGGGGGCGCGTCCCAGCTGCCCCCGCCTCCCGCCCCCCTCCCGCCAGGTGGACGGCGAGTACAGGTACCGGTGTGGCACCTGCGAGAAGACCTTCCGCATCCAGAGCGCGCTGGAGTTTCACAACTGCCGGACAGGTGAGCGGCCCGCCCGGCGCTGCGGCGCGGGAACCTGGCGGGGCGGGAACCGGGTGTTCGGGCAGAGGGTGAAGGTGGATCTAACAGGTATCCTCACCTGTAACGTTCCCCTCCGTTCGGGGTGCTTCGAGCAGCTGTTCCTTACTCTCAAGAGACCGAAACTTTCCCTCGCAGAGGGGATCTCTTTCACGTCCTGTCGTTCCTCAAAAGCAGCCGCATGTGGCCCACAGTTGAGACCGTCGCGAGGCAGGGGGGGTTTCATCGTCGCCGAGGATGGTGAGCGGTAGGGTTGCTCTGGGACCCCGTGAGAAGTCGTTGAAGAGGTGGGGTCCCGGCTGGAGGGGCGGCTTCCGCCTCGCTCCCGGCAGGAGCTTCCCCAAGCCTCCGGCCTCCCCCCGCCGAGGACCCCGCCCGGGTCCAGGTGAGGGCCTCGCCCCTCCCTCGCGCACACCGGCCCCCGCTGAGCCTGCCGCCGTCCCCAGTCCCCACTCGTGACACGGACCCTCGTCTGCTTGCGTGCAGCTGAAGCCGGCGTGCTTGGACCCGCCGGCGGCCGGGACGGGCCTCTGGGCCCGGCCGAGGGCCTCAGGCCCCGCGTCTGGCCGAGCGCGCAGCTGGCGAGTGTACGCGACGTGTAAATCCCCGTGGACGGCCAGGGGACGGCTGCGCAGGAGCCCAGCCGGCGGGGAGGCCCGTGTCCTGTCCCCGCGGCTCTTGGCCCCGTGCCCCGTGGGGGAAGGCGGCGGCTGCGTTCCCACCCAGGGAGGATGGGGTTGGCGGAGGGTCGCTGTGGTCTTCTCGGCCCCCTCTTCTAGGCATCGTCGCACACCTGGGGGTGGGTACCAGTGGCAGTCGGCTTAGGGACCTGCCAGGTTAACCTTTGATTCCGAACCCCCTTCCTGTCGGGCCCTCTGTGTGTGGCACCGCTCACTCTGTATCTCTGTGCTGGTCCTTGCTAGGGTGCCGGCCGGCCCGCATCTCAGGGCACCCTCACCCCGTCACCTAAATCGCCGCTGCCCCTCCCTGCCGGTGGCCGGCACCCGCTCCCGCAGCCTCTGCAGCGTCCCTTCGTTCGGTTCATTTGCTTGGTCCGCTTTGAGGGCTCCTGTTGGAAACCGCGGCTGGTTTCCTCCGTCCGCAGTGCCTCGCTCCCAGGGCGGGGCTCTTCTGAGCGGCAGGTGAGTCTTGTCTCACCTGAGCTCCGACAGCCCTGAGCGTCAGTCGCGGCATGAAGTGGCCTTGGAAGCTTCCAGGTGCACTTCCAGGTGCTACACCACCTGCATGCTGCAGCCCAGGTGCTCCCCAAACCTGGGGGAAATCCACCAAGCTTTTGATGCCGTATCAGTCAGAGGATCCTCGAGCTGTGCTTGTCGCCGGGCAGGATGGCGCCCCGTGAGGCCACGCTCGGTTCTGCACGAGCTCAGCGGGTGGGCCTCAGAGCGGAGGGTGATGCCCCCGTCCCGGCCCGGCTGTTTGCTGAGGCCCGCTGGGGGTTGAGGCAGAGAAGTGCTCTTCTTTTTATCTTCATTTCTCTGGACACAAATGAAACAGAAGGTACTAAGTCAAAGCAGCAGTTGCTACATGTCAGCAAAAGTTCTCTTAAACCAGACGTTTGTCTGTCTTCGTTACGTAGAAGTTAACAGAGCAGCGATGAATTGAGATGCAGTTTCTCTCCAATTTCAAAGGTCAGAACTTTTGGATGGAAGACAGAGGATAAACCTGGGAGCTGAGGTCATTTGTGTAATATATTATTTGCATGCTGTTGTACTTTCTTATAGTGTTCATGTTAGGAGAACGTGTCTTCCGTAGACCATTAAGTCAGGGAATTGTGTGAGCTTTGAAATGATGGGTCTGCTGGGCTTTTTCTCAAGCTTTCACTCAGCAGGGCCTGTCCTGGGTGTGAGGTGGCCCTCGTCTGCCCTCGACCTTCCTGAGGGAGCTGGAGAAGAGCAGAGGCTCACGTCCAGGCCCTCAGGCAAGACAGGGTCTCCCCGGAAATCCCCTGTCCCGCCTCCGGGTGACCCTGTGCCCCCTCCTTCACCGGAGCCCACGTGTTGGGCTGCACCCCCAGGCCTGCAAGCCTTGGGGCTGCCCAACCTCGAGACCAAAGAAAGAGCCCGGAGACAGTGACAGAGACATCAACGATTTATTGGATTTATCGGACGGGGGTGGGGGGGAACGTTACACGTCGGAAACAAAGGCCCTGAAGCCACACCCCGCCACGTGCAGAGGGCAGGCAACACACGTCAGGCAGAGATCTTCCCCCCTCAGGGGAGAAGGAGGCTGCGGTTATACAGGGGAAATGGACGTCTGGTTGGCTCATCAGTTACCAGGGAAACCAGCGGCTGGGGCACAGCCCTCCCAGCCCCTCAGGTTAACGACCATCAGGAGCGCAGGTGCTTCCCTTTAATGAACTGGCAGAAAGGCAGAGCCTTTCTGGCCTGAGCGTTAGTCGCCAGCTGGGGCAGGGGGCCAGCGGTTCAGGGGAGCGTGTGGAGGTGAGGCGGGCACTGGCTGGGCAGGGGGCGGACAGAGAGCGGGGCACAGCCATGCTGAGAGGCCTGACCGTCCACCACATAACAGGTGTTTGTTCTCAGTGGCTGCATTTGGTTAAAGCGTGAGTGTAGACCTCGAGGGCAGCAGGGGTTACGGGTGGGAGAAGGTTGTCTCGAGCGCCTGCCTGGATTCCTGAACTGGTGACCCGTGGACGCCATGGCAGGAAGAGCCCCCGTGGTGACAGCCTGGCCCGGACAGCTGCTGCTTCACCCGGCGAAGGCCACACCGGAGCTGTTGGGGATGGTTGGAGGTGGGTCCTCTCCATACGCTGGGAGGGACTCGACCCGTTAGAGAGAAGAAGCGAAAGTCCAAGGGCCGCGCTGCACCTTCCACGGCCGTCGGGTTCCTGGGCCTGTGGGCCACCTGCCCAGGAGGGGGGCTTACCCGTGTGGTTCAGCAGGCCCAGGGTGGACGGGGTCTCGGGTGATCTGATGGAACAGCCCTGTAAGGCGCGGCCCTTCACAGAGCAGGATGGCAGACGCGCCCTTGTCTCTGGTGGTCTCATTCCTAAGGATCCGTGCTGAGGAGATCTAGCAGGAAAAGGATCGTTAAGTTACCTACAGTATCAAAAATGATGAAGTAAACCGCGATGTATGAACTGGGTGGAATATCATGTGACCACTAAAATAAGCATGGCAATGTCTGCACGATAAGCACAGGTACTGCGCGCGCACAGACGCGCGGACAGGGGATCGTGTGGCTACCCCGGGGCCTCCGCCTGGGCTGCACATCGGGGTCCGCCTGGCAGAAGTTAGCCTGCTGAGGCCTGAGTCCCCGGGGACGCTGGGCAGAGTCTGGAGCCGGTTTGGTCGGAACAGCTGCCTGGGGGACGCTGCTCAGCATACAGGGCACGGGACAGCCTCCCGCGGTGATCCGGCCAGAACGTCACCAGCGGCCAGGCTGGATTCCCGGACGCGGGAGCCCCACCGTGCAGCAGAGTCAGGACCGCGGTCAGAATCGCCGCAGAAAACGGAACTTGGCCTCCGGCCTCCGGGATTCGCGCGTTCAGCAAACGTTTACTGACTGCGGGAAGTGGTCAGTGGGCTGTAGCCACAGGCCCCGAAATGAGGGTGACACGGTGTGACCTCAGGCCCTCGCTCTGGAGGGGGACACGCACACTGTCACGCCCACCCGCTCAGGTGACACGGGACGGTGTTCCCGGCGCCGCGGGAGGGCCGTGGGCGGTGAGAGCTGCCTTTCGGGGCTGGTCTGGGTGACGGACCCGTGGGCAGTTACGTGTCCTGGCCGGAGCAGGGTGGGCGTGGTCGGGTGGAGGGCAGAGGACGAGTCTGAGAGGAGAGCGCAGGCCGAGGCCCCGAGACCCCCTTCACCAGGGGCGGAGGCAGACAGCTGAAGAGGAGCCAGGGCCGGGCAGGTGCCCTGCTGGCCCCTGTGCTTGTGTTGATGGGGGGCAGACCCCCCCCGGGCCGGGGGGAGGGGACAGGACACCTCAGGGTCGCCTTGGGCACCTGGAGGGAGAGAGCAGGGTGAGGACTGTCAGAGGCCCTGGTGGGGCAGTCTGGCCACCTTTGGGGAGGGACTAGGCAGGGACACCGGGCTGTGGGTGTCTCTGAAGGCTTCACCGTGGGGAGGGGGTGTTTGCAGGGGGTGGGTGCACGTCTCCCAAAGGGGACCTGGGGACCAGACGGTTTTGTTAGGTGGGAGACGTTGGGGGTGTCTTTGCGCGATGGGGGAGGAGCCCGTGGAGGGCGCGTGGGAGAGGAGGGGCAGGTGATGGGGGCGCTTCGGAGGAGCCGTGGGGCGGGGCAGGATGCCGCTCATCTGACGCCGGGGGAAGCAGGGGCCGGCGCTGCGGTCAGGTTGGGTGAGGGGCTGAGGGCCCAGGACAGCTGTGGTCCAGCCGCTTTCCTCGCCACGGATCCCCAGATGCTGTGGGAGGCTTGTGGCACCAGGGAGGAAGGAGGTGAGCTACCTGTCTGCTCTGCACGCTGCTCAGGCCTGGCTTGGCGGGGTGGGGGGCGGGGGGGCTTGGTCAGCTCAGGTGGTGCCCTTTCCTGGCCCCGCCCTCCTTCTGTGCCTCGTTGCCGGTCCCACGGCCGTGATGTTGAGCCTGTACTCGGTGTCACGTACCTGAAAGTTGCTGTGTGTTTCCCTGCTTCCTCGACAGATGATAAGACGTTCCAATGTGAGATGTGTTTCAGATTCTTCTCCACCAACAGCAACCTTTCCAAGCACAAGAAGAAGCACGGGGACAAGAAGTTTGCCTGTGAAGTCTGCAACAAAATGTTCTACCGCAAGGATGTCATGCTGGACCACCAGAGGAGGCACCTGGAAGGTGAATGCACCTGCCGGGGAGGGGGCGGGGCTCACGCTGGCCCCGTCTCTGTGGGTGCCTGTTGGCGGGGCGCCACCTCATGGGAATCGGCTCAGGCATCCAGAGGTGCTGATGGGGGATTAGAGCATCACGTGCGAGTGGGAACGGTTGGAAATGTCCCAGACGCTCCACAGCGGGGAAAGTTAGGAAAACCAGACCCTTTGTAGGACTGAATTTTATCAGTCACCGAAAACCTTTTGTTTTCAGAGAGCTTAATATTGTGAGAAAATGCTTTCCATACGAAAGTAGGAGAAAAGCAGTGTATGAAATCTCACATGGGGTGTGGTGCGCTTTCAGCCGTGTGCGTGGAACGGAACGTTTCAGGCGGAGGCTGTTTGGGGCCGTGAGTGATTTTGCCCTTGTTGCTCTGTTTCCCCAGGGACCCCGATGACCCTTGCCGTTTGCGGTGGGCTTGGGGTGCCTGGGGGCTGCCTGTCGTGTGGTGGGTTTACGAGAGGCCAGCGCAGGAGAAAGACGGACTTCAGTGGGGTCACTGATGGCGGGGAAGGCGGGAGGCAGCACGATGAGGGACGAGGTGGGGTTGCGGGCGACCCCAAGGGCAGACCCCGAGCTGTGCAGGGGAAGGCAGGGGCCCCGAGAGAAGAGAGAGACCGGGGACCTTGGGCCACAGGTGTGTCCCGAGCACCTACCCTACCTGGGAGGCTTTCTCAAAGAGCCTGCTCAGACGGACCCTCTTTCAAAATAGCATTTTAGTTTTAGGGATCTTGACGTTTTGGTTTTTTACCCTAAAACCCACTGCCCTCTTGCTGACCAGCCTCTGTAAGAAGCACTCACTGACCCGAGCACCTTGTTATAAAAGTCTGAACAAAATCGTTTTACAAAGAATTGTAAATGAAGTATATGCTTGTCGGGGGAGAAAGGTCAGAAAACGAAGTTGTACGCGAAGTCTGACCATCGCACACAGCTGTGCATGTACACGTGTCTTCGTGGCTTTTAAAGCAAGCCTGGAGTCAGGTCACGTCCTGCATCACCTTTGCACTCTGCCTCTTTACCTGGCCCTTCTTCACGTGGGTTCATAAGCTCCACCTCCTTCCATCTGTGAGCCGGTGCTGCACTTAGCGCCTGGTGTCCACTAAGTGGGTGGCCTTGGTCACGCTGCTGGGCCTCGGCTTCCTCCCCTGTGTTGCGGGGTGGCCGTTGCGCTGACCTGCTGGGCCGGCGGAACCGGGCCCTGATGCCAAAGCCCCGGGCGGGCCCGCGAGTGCCGCCATCACTGCCGGAAGTCAGGTGTTTCCTGAGCGACAGATACGTGCGTTGCATCTTACAACTTTATCCTACAACATTTTACAGCGGACACGCTCAGATCATTTTCCTCGGGAATGAGCGAATGCTGTGTGGCCGTTGCATGGTTTTTCCCGCTATACTGAAGCGTAATCCACGCCCGGTTCAGAGCTGTGTGCTTTACACCGCTGGGAGCGTTTTGGGGAGTGACGTACTTGTCTCCAGGCCCGCGTGCTGGCCGTTCTGAGCCCAGCTGTGCGGGAATGTCCCAGAAGGACGGGTCAGCGGTGTGGAGAGAGACCATGAGAAGGAACTACTCTCTTTCTTTTGTTCAGAGATTCCCTGTTTCTTGAGAACTTCTAAGTCTGTTTCGATCCCAATTATGAACACTTATGCCTTAAAACCACAGAAACTTTATTATTTTCTGACTTCTTACCTTGATCGTCATTGGGCTGATTTAATTTGAAGGATGAATATTAGTGTCTTTTTAATAAAAATGCCCTCCTACTTACAGATACCTCTGAGACCCCCCCCCACCACACCTTTCTCTTGAGCCTTTAGATTGAGCACAGATACCTCCCTTACCAGTAGCTCATTCTGACCCCTCTGCGTGGAAAGCTCAAGACGCTTGGTGCCCTTGGATTTTTCCAAGTTTCAGGTGTGGCCCGGGTTCCGGAGTCGGCGGTGCGGGCCGCCTGCCCTCTCTCCCGGCTCCCGTGTCGGAGCGCCGGTGCGTCCATGGACGAGTGAGCCCGCTCGCTCCTTTGTCCCACCCGTGGGCAGCCCTGTCCTCCGTCCGCTGGAGGTGGCCCTGGCTGCTGTGGGAAGGTCTCATGTATACTGACTCTCTCGGGCGGGGGGCGGGGGGTTTCAGGAGTGCGGCGGGTGAAGAGGGAAGACGTGGAGGCCGGCGGTGGCGAGAACCTGGTGCGCTACAGGAAGGAGCCGTCGGGATGCCCGGTGTGCGGCAAGGTAACGCGGGCTCGGCCCGGGGCCCGGGGCCCGGCTCCCCTTTTCTTACGGGAAGACTCAGAGCTCTATGCACTGTGTGTGGCGGGGGAGGGGGAATGTTCAGATCGAGTGGGTACTCGGCGTCCCGAGCCGCGGCGTCCCCTCACTTGGTGCTCTGGTCATCTGCTCTCTTGCTGTGGAGGAAGGAGCTCAGCCTTGTCTCCCTTCGGCCACGATTTTCCACTAGTGCCACCCCGGCACGAACACTCCGTCTCCAGCACCCCGAGCCACGTGCCTCTGGCGGAGACGGGATGTCCGGGTTTATTTTCCTGGTCAGCGCTGGTCCCCCTGCAGCGTTTGCCTGTGAGAGACCGACCGAGCCACAGCCGTGTGCTCCGTGCCCGGTCCACGGATGCCGGCGCCCCGAGCGAGCAGATCTGCCCGGGGCGTCGGGCTGGCCGTCGGGGGGGTTGACTCCTCAGCAGGCCCTAAACGTCCGGAGTACACTGCCCATCCGAGCAGCCCCGGGCCACGCCAGCCCTGCACGGGGAACCCTGTCCGGGCGCTGCCGTGCAGGCCACGTCAGCTAACCACGTGAGATGGCGGCGGTCTTTGCGCACAAACGCCTGGTCCCGGCTGGAGGTGCGGTTGCCCGTTCCTTAGGCTCACCTCCCGTGACTCGGCTCGCCCAGGTTCTCAGCCACGCGCAGCCCACGTGAGCCGCGTGGCCCTGGAGCGACAGCAGCCGCCGGAAGGGAAGGCCTGGGCCGTCCGCCAGCTGTGACTCGGCCCAGCCAGCTGGCACGTGGCAGCATTGCCAGATCTTTTGACCTTTTCAAGAGAAAACGGAACCCCGTGTTTTTACGGGAAATTTCCTGATTTTTTTTCAAACCACAAAGCAACAGGTCCGCAGGGTAGCGTGGCCTGTGGGCTCCACGCTGGGGCTCTGACTTAGTGTGGGTTTGGGGGTGGGAGGGGGTGGGGGAGCCCGCGTGGCCAGGCCGGGCCGCTCGCGGGCAGGGGTGGGTGGAGGCTGCCCCGTGTTCACGTGTCCTGCCCATTCTACCCACTGACCACCGGCTCTGAGGAGTGGTGGCGCCGCGTCCCTTCCCTGTCCTTGGGAGATGGTGTACGTGAAACCAGCCGGCTGTGTGACCGACATTCAGACGCCTCTTATTCTGCGAAACGTTCACTGAACACTCACAGAGGGTCCAGGCAGGCGGTGAGAGAGCCGGAATGCCTCTAGAACTGACTTCTTCATTGCTTCCAAGTACCCCTGTCTCCAGCCCCGTCTGCCTGGAGAACACAGGTGCCGGGGGACACCTGCAGCCTCCGTCCCACCCTGGAGGCCCGTCTTCCCGCCCTGCTGACTCCTCTTCCCGCCCAGCCTCCCTGGGCTGTGGTCTCAGGGCCGTTGGCCCCAGGTCACCTGCAGATCTTGAAAAGCCGTGCGCCGTGAAGGCGTTAGCCTCCGTTCCCCACGGACCGTTTCCCTTTCGTTCACGGCTTGTTCTCTTCCTGAGGCCACGCGTGGTCGGGGTGAGCGCTAAGGAGGCCTGCTCTCCAGGCTGCTCGGCCACGGGGCGAAGGCCGTGTGGACGGAGACTCTCAGATCAGTGCGGGCCCTGGGGGTCGTCTCTGCTGCCCATGTCGTCCACTGAGCTCTGCCGGTGGACGCGGGGCGGCACCCGGCCTGTGGGCGGCAGAGGGGACACCCGGTGGGTGAGTACTGGGTGAGTGGCCGCGTCTCCACACTCATCACTTTAGACCTCAGGACGCACTGAGAAACCGGCGGGGGCGGTGTGAGTTGTGCATGAAATGCGGAACACCCGCTGGGGACGTAACTCTTTTTTGACATCCGCTTTCAGAGCACTGCGGCTGTTTCTGTGACGTAGTCTCCCTGGTAGGCCCCATCCTAGCGAAGTATTTAAGTGAGCTGAATGAAATTGAGCAGAATACCGTTCATGGTGAAGACGAGACGACGCTTAGCTCTGTAGTGTAATGTAAGCGCCTATGTAAACGGCCATGATTCTAGCACCACGTGATGATTTGTGTCTCAGACACTGAGGAGTTGCTGCAGCTCAAACCCCGGGGAGAGACTGCGTTTTTGTGCCCGGTTACGGTCTCCCAGCGGGCCGGGCTCCACGGTAACAGGCTTCTCCGGCCCGGCTCTCCTCCCCGCAGGTGTTCTCCTGCAGGAGCAACATGAACAAGCACCTGCTGACCCACGGCGACAAGAAGTACACCTGTGAGATCTGCGGGCGCAAGTTCTTCCGCGTGGACGTGCTCCGGGATCACATCCACGTCCACTTTAAGGTGAGCTAGCGCCCCCCCCCGTCCCGGGCCGCGCGGGGGGCGGGGCCGGCCCTCGTGGTCAGCGTGGCCGCGTGGCCGCTCTTCCGGCGAGCTCTCTGGAGTCTTCTTGCTGTGTCTCCCGCAGCCCACCTGCAGGGCTCGCGTTAAGACCCCTCCGCGCTAGGTACCTCCCGGGAGAGGAACGAGGGTCGAGGGTCGGGACGGGGTGGGGGTGGGCATGTGCTTCCCTCGCTGCCTTTGAGGAAGGTGAGACGGGAGCTTGTGGGTGCGGCGGGGAGAGGAGTGAGGGTTCGGGGTCATGGCTCGGGGGGCCGGGGCAAGGAAGTGCCGATCCAGGGAAAAGGAGGGAGTGGTCGGTGGTGCCGAGGGCCACGTGAGGACGGAGAGCACGCCCTCCAGACGCGGCCCAGCAGCTCCAGCCCTGGCGTTCACAGTCACCTGAACGCGAGCGAGGCCCGATGGCACCGCCGTCGGGGGGTGGGGTGTCCCAGGCGCCCCGAGGGCACGGTTTCTGCATCCGGTCTACAAACCTCCGGTTAAAGCTCGCACCAAGCATGTTAGAAATCGGACACGGTGACTGTTGTGCAGGACATCGCGCTGATGGACGACCACCAGAGAGAGGAGTTCATCGGCAAAATTGGCATCTCCTCAGAAGAAAACGATGACAACTCCGATGAGAGCGCAGACTCGGAGCCTCACAAGTACAGCTGCAAAAGGTGTCAGGTAACCGGACCTCCAGCCTTCGAGCCCCGGCGCTGCGGGGCTGCGGGGCTGCCGGCCCGCAGAGGCTCTGGCATCGGAGGGGGCGCGCCTCACAGATGTCCTGGAAGGCGCCCCGGGTCTCGCTGCGTCTCAGGGATGGTGGGTACGGGTCTCACCGCCGTCGGGGGACCGCTGTCTCAGAATCAGTCTGGCCCACACGTGCCTGTGTGGCTGGCCGGTGGGGATCCGTGTCCATGAAGGTGGGCGCAGGCCAGGGCTCCTCTCTCCTCCGCCTGCCCCCCACACGGCAGGGACCCTTGCTTAGAGGCCGGGGGCGCGGTGAGTTTTCAGCAGTTTGCTGTACGGCCGTGCTCTCTGCGGCTCCACCGCTCGGAGCTGTGGTTCACCACTGCCGAGCAGGTCCCTGCGTTCTCCCTGGGCGTTCGCACCCGTGGGCTCGGCGCGGCACCTGGCCGCGCACCTGTCAGAGCCTTCAGGCTTGGGGGAGAGATGGGGTCAGGTGGGTGGAGAGGAGGGGCTTCTGGAAGCCGGCCGGGGCGGGGGGGGGGGGGGCGGGACCTGCCGGGAGGTCCAGGAGGACCTGGAGTCTGCTTCTTCTGGTCCCCCCCGCTTCGTGATTTTGCCCACCGCCGGCCCTGCTCTCAGGAGTCCCCCCTCTCCTGCTGGGAAGCGGCCTCTCCCCGGCGTCCAGGGCACCTGGGTGGCGGCGGCGCATCGTTAGCCGCGGAGATCCGGGCCGCGTGCGCACGTGAGCAGTGTGCGTGTCCGCAGCTCACCTTCGGCCGCGGGAAGGAGTACCTGAAGCACATCATGGAGGTGCACAAGGAGAAGGGCTACGGCTGCAGCATCTGCCACCGGCGCTTCGCCCTGAAGGCCACCTACCACGCCCACATGGTCATCCACCGCGAGAACCTGCCTGACCCCAACGTGCAGAAGTGAGGCCCCCCCGGGCAGGGGCTCCCTGGTCTCGGGTGGTGCGGAGGGGGGGCTGGCTTCCTTGCAGAGAGGCGGGTGCTCAGGTCAGCCGTCCGGAGCGTAGAGCAAGTTCTCTCTCCTCCGGGAGCCCTGGGCGGGTCTGTGGGAAGCGCTGGCCTCGCTCCTTCGTGGGTCATCAGGCCTCTCCCAGCTTGCACGCCTTCCCGGACCCCCGGCACGGTGGGCCGCCTTGCAGGCCCTGCCTGCATAGGACCAGAGCCCCTTTGCCCCACAGTAATTAGGTTTCGTGAACGTCAGTCCCACATCTGGCTACAGCCCGTAATCAGCGCTGTGTGTCCAAGCAAGTCGGGCAACAGCCCTGTTGAGAGCTGAGTAGTCCGCTCGGGCTGCCGACTGGGCGGCTTGGACAGCAGAAGTGTATTATCTCAGTGCTGAAGGCCGGACGTTCTAGATGCAGCAGAGCTTCTGCTTCCTTCTGCGACCGTGAGGGAGCAGCTGTCCCAGGCTCTGTCCTTGGCGTGTGGATGCCGTCTTCTCCCCGCGTCCTCGTGGCCTTCCCTTTGTGCGCGTCTCTGTGTCCCTGTTTATGAGGGCACCAGTCACACTGGATTAGGGCCTGCCGTGAGGACCTCGCTTTTAACTTAGCCGCCTCGGTGAGGACCCCCATCTCCAAGCGCCGTCGCCTTCCGCGGCGCTGGGAATCAGGACACCGGCATGTGAATTTTGCGGGGGTCGGTTCAGCCCAGATGGAGGCTGACGTCTCTGGGCCCCTTGTCCCCCCACGCCAGCACCTTTTATCCCCCCCCCCCCCCCCGCTGGTAGAGGCGCCCAGGCAGGCGCTCTCGGCCGCCGGCGGCCCCGTGAGGCTGTGCGGGCCGTCCTGAGCCCGGGCCTGGTTTCAGGTACATCCACCCGTGCGAGATCTGCGGACGCATCTTCAACAGCATCGGGAACTTGGAGCGCCACAAACTCATCCACACAGGTAGCCGCGCCGGGGGGACGCGGGGGCCCGAGCCGCCTCCTGCCCGCCGGTCCTTCTCGCCTCCCTGCCGGTGCTTCTCTGTCCGTCTCTGCCACCGCTCCCCCCGCCGCGGCTCGGCCCCTCCCCGCTCTGGGGCCTCGCGGAGGCCGGGGAGGAGGGCGCAGCGGGCACTGCTCCAGCTGCAGGCGGGGGGCCGGACTTCTCCCGTCCCTGCCGTCACGGGGGGGACCGCGGGTGCGGATCCCCTGCTGTGAAAGTCCGACCTGTTTGTTTGTAGGTGTGAAAAGCCACGCCTGTGAGCAGTGTGGGAAGTCCTTTGCCAGGAAGGACATGCTAAAGGAACACATGCGCGTGCACGACAACATCCGCGAGTACCTGTGCGCCGAGTGTGGGAAAGGTGAGGGCAGGCGGGGGGACCCGGGCTGTGTGCTCGGCCTGGCGGGCGGGGAGGGGCGAAGGCGAGAGCGGGCGCACGGGGGTGGGGAGGGACCTGGCCGTCAGGCCACACGGGGCGGGGGGGCGTCGCCCAGACCCGAGTCATTTACTCAAGAAAGATAAGACCCGAAGAGGGTCAGCAAGAAAAATAAAGCCGTCCAAAGGCAGGGAGACGGGGTAAAGTCAAAGCACAGGTAAGTCGTTTTAAAAGTAGGGAAACAGTGCAACACATAATTCTTTGAAGTGCAGAATAATCTGAGGATCCTCATGTGGCCCGAGCATAGGCGCCAAATCCCCGACCTCCGACTGGGACTACTGACTAGGGCCAGCTGTGCGTTAAGACAGAGGTGTACGGTTATCACCGTGACCTTTATTTCAGTCAGGTGAGACGAGTTAAATGATAACAAATCTACTAATAAAGTATCTCACATCAGTAAGTGGAAAACGAGGAACAAAAAGGTACTCGCAGTACACGGTAAAATTTTAACCCATTTCTGTTTGAAAACAACCCAGAACTGTCAGGAAGACTTGGGGCAGCGGATCTTTGGTGCTTTCAAGTGGCCGCCAGTGTTCTGTGTCGTGGAGCGCGGCAGTGCCACCCTCCTTCAGATATGGGACTGATCAAGTTCATCTGCCTTGCTGTGAGGGTCTTTTAAGAAACTTAATATTCCATAAAGTTTTTACTTTTTTCCTTTATGTGATTTTTAGGCAAGTACGAAGAAAACACAGATGCCCCGTAATTCCACTCACTGGATAACCCCCTGCTAGACTCATAAAATAAGATTACATGCAGAAGGCTAAAAGAACTGCAGAGAAAAGCAGAAAGTGCACAGTCCCCCACCCCTGGCCCCCAGTCCCTCTCTGCACAGGTGACGGTTTCTTGTCTGTTCTCCAGAGTAACTGTGTGCAGTGTGTAGATGGTTTTATTGAAAGAGTAACCCGGGCACCTAACCAAAAAAAAAAATCTGTTTTACACAAATGGATATGCAAAGTAAAATTCCCGCCTCGGACCTCAGTTACGCTCTTCAAAAGCAGCATGTGATGGTTGTGCACCGACATTTCTAGAAGTTTCTACGCGTGTCTTAGCGCCGGCCGTGCTGGCTGGAGCTCCAGCTGCAGCCGCGTCTTTGCCGCAGCAATCCCAGCCCCTTTCCCACAGAGCTAGAGCCAGGTAGAGGTGGGAAGGCTTGTAGGTAGACAGGTGTGGTGGGCCGTCCCCCCAGCTGGGCAGGGGGCAACCACACCTGAGACCTGAGTGCTGCTCATTGGGCCCCGGCAGGTCAGGGAGGGGTTGCCCAGGGTGGGCGCTGAGGTCTGCGTCGCATCTTGTGTTACATACGTTTGTATATCTGAAGTGTATTTAATGTTTAGTTGCATGATTTCTTTCATGACTTCTGAATACTTTAAATACACTGCATGTGTTCATACTTGGGTTACCATATTTATTTTCCATAATCCTAAACTATCAGTGGTCGTTTTACTTTCATATTATGATCACTGGCACATGCAAAAGCAGATGCTTGTGCTTAGCTGTTCTTTCCATACCTTACTTTGTATTTACTTCCGTATCCATCTTGGTGATCTTTTCGTATCAGGCAAATATTGCCCGAATTTTCCTCTCAAAACCTTGATAGGATTCCATCCTGTGGATTCCTACAACCAGACCCTGTAATTTATATCTTCAGGGGTTTTTTGGTGTGCAGTCTTTTATCATTCCAGGTGATGTTGCGGGAAATGCCCTTGCTTATTATTATCAGTACTTTACATTTTCCCCCCAAATTCTGGACCTGACCGGGTCTTATTCAAATGGGAGGCTGTAGAAGTAACGAGAGTCCCGTCACCTGGCAGCGGAGACCCGTGTGCCACGCCTGGTGGGTTTCCACGTATAGCACTAGTAGCCGAGGATACACAGGAAGATTCGTTCAAAACACTTCATGCACCATGAGATGCTAAGGCTGCCCCGCAGGCGCCCTTTGCCCACAGACCCTGCAGCCCTCCCTTCCCGTCCAGCACTGCTCACCTGGTGGCTCCCCTGGCCTGAGACCCTCCACCACTGATTCAGACCCTAAACCAGGGTCTTTCCTTCTTCAGCGCCTGAGTTAGGGAGGTTTTAGCATATTTCGCTCCTTTCCGCAAATGTTGACTTTGTTACGTTAACCCGAAGGTAGATGGAAAGTCTGTGTTTGGACCTTAAAGTATCTAATCTTAATCAACACTCACATCACCAAGATCGAGAGCGGGCTTCAGCAGACTTGGAGCCGCCTGCCGGATGATTCAGTTGGGTCACAGCGGTTAGATGTGCACCTCTCCCCGCAGCTCCCGTTGTTGGGAGCGCTGACCGTGCAGGCTGGCCGGGCACCTGCCGAGACGGGCCGTCTGGAAGTCGGCCTCGAGCCCCTGAGTCTGGCCTCCGAGGACACCCGGCCCGCCTCGCCGCTGGTGGAGGGGGCCCTCTCGGAGACGAGCCCCCGCGCCCTGTCCCTCCTCTTGGCTCTCACCCAGACCTGTGTCTGCCGGGGCGAGGGGGCGGGGTGCGCGCGCCGCTGGGGTCCGCGGCAGGGCGGGGGCCCCCGAAGACCCGCCGCGCTCCGGCCCCGTCCCGCAGGCATGAAGACCAAGCATGCGCTGCGCGCGAGGGGGCGGGGTGCGCGCGCCGCTGGGGTCCGCGGCAGGGCGGGGGCCCCCGAAGACCCGCCGCGCTCCGTCCCGCAGGCATGAAGACCAAGCATGCGCTGCGCCACCACATGAAGCTGCACAAGGGCATCAAGGAGTACGAGTGCAGGGAATGCCACCGCAAGTTCGCGCAGAAGGTCAACATGCTCAAGCACTACAAGCGGCACACAGGTGAGCCGGCCCCCGGCCGCGGCGCCCTCGCGCAGAGCGGGGCCAGGTCGGCGGAGCAGGTGCAGCTCGGGGAAGAGCCGCCGCTGCTCCGCGCGCTGGTTAGCTCCCGGCAGGCCCCAGGCTCCCTGGTCAGGCTCTAGGAGGTGGGTTGGTTAGGTAGCCGGTTTCTCAGGAGCTCCCGGTCCCCGCAAGCGCCCTCCATCCTCATGCGCCCTCACGGAGCTCGGGTTACCGCCCAGCTAGCCGTCCCCAACGCCTTCCCGTCCTCTCCGCCCTCTCCCTGCAGGAGCGTGTGAGGGAGAAACCGTCAGACGAGGGCCCGGGGCGTGTGTACACGCTGGTCATCCTGTCGTCTGGACAGGAGACTGGGCCGTCTTAAGTGTCCATCCGTAGGGCAGTGGCTAAATCATGGTGTGTTCACCATGAGGGACAGTGCGCCCCTGCAAGTGATGGAATCATGTGTTAAGTTACGCGGACATTCACGATCCAGCGGGAGACAAGCCAGCCTCTACAGCAAATGAGTTCATTGTTCTATAAAACATTTGTGTAGGGACGAACGTGTGTGTGTGAGGGGATTAAGGCCGACAGCGGAGTGAGAGACGGTTGCCCCTGGGTGGTGGGGTTGCGTCTGAAGTTTCTGGTAGGAGCCTCTGGTTGGTTCCGTGCTCTCCCTAAAACGCACCTGAGTCCTGCCACTACCTGGCCCGGCTTACCTGCGCGCCCACCTCTCTCGCTGCCCCCAGGGCTGTCCAGGCCGCCACGCAGGTCTGCTCCGGGTCCCCCTGGAGTGCCAGCCCCCAGGGCACTGGGCTTTCACAAAAGTGTGCTGCCCTCCTCTTCCTGGGGAAGCTCATCCGTTTCGCTTCCCCTTTTCTGGGAAGCGTCCAGCCCCTGGGACTGGGTCCTGCACCACCTCTCGGGTCTCACAACGCTGCACCTGCTGGGCTGTAGTGGCCTCTGGCCTCCGAAAGCCACGGTGAGCATACGAGGGGTTCGCGGAATACTGGGCCAAGATAGGTCCAAGATGAGTGGACCTTGAAAATCACTTACCTAGTTTTCCATTTGGGGGGATACCTTTATTTAAAAGGCATTCGGAGGACCCACCTTCTGTCAGTTTGGGGAGAGAAACAGTCCGGTGCCTTGGTGCTTCCTCGCCAGGTTGCAGGCAGGCAGGGTGGTCACCCCAGCCCGAGTGACTGATCTGAACACTCAGGACTGGAATGAAGCGGGTGGAAGCCTTAAACGTGTCATAAACGTGGCCCTGCCTCCCCTGGTCGCGAGCTGTGCAGGGTAAGCTCATTGAACCGGATTCTGCTGAGACTCTGGCAGTCTGTGGGCCTCGGGCTGAGACTGTCCTTGTCACCCCTCCTGCGGAAGGAGCTCGCCCGGGTGCCAGCCATAGGGTAGCTTTCAAGCCACAGTGTGCCGGTCGCGTGTGGGAATGAACATTTCCTGTCTGCTCTCTCCTGGTAATTTACCTCCCGTGCAGCTTCTGCAAATACGGAACTGTGTCAAGGACGAGACAGCTTCTGTGTGTAGTTAAAACACTCGTGAAACGTGAAATTAAGTGTGCCTTTTTCTGCAGGGATTAAAGATTTCATGTGCGAACTGTGCGGAAAAACGTTCAGTGAGAGAAACACGATGGAGACGCACAAGCTCATCCACACGGGTAAGCGGGGCACCTGGGGACCGGCCGGCCGCCCGCCGCGGTCTCCGCTGAGGCCATCGGAGCGTGCGCGGTGGGCAGGGCACGGCTGTGATGCTGTTGGTAGGCTTTTTCAGATGTCTTGGGGCTCTTCTGCCTTCACGATGGCCCCTTGCCCCCCAAAACTCAGCCCATCACAATTTTCGGACGTTGAAAACTTTGAATTTTCAAAATTTTCGGACATTGAAGTTTTCGGACGTTGTCCGAACCTTGACGTTTTCGGACATTGGAGTAGCGACTGGGCTCCGGGAGGGGGGGAGGCCGCGCTGCCCGTCCCGCGGCCTGACCACCGGGTGGGTGGCCCGGCCGGCGACCCGGGCCGCGCGTGCAGAGGCTGACCCGCTCACGACCCGTGCTTTCTCTTCTGCTCCGTGCGTGTGGGAAGTGGGCAAGCAGTGGACATGCTCCGTGTGCGACAAGAAGTACGTCACCGAGTACATGCTGCAGAAGCACGTGCAACTCACCCACGACAAGGTAGAGGCCCAGAGCTGCCAGCTGTGCGGGACCAAGGTGTCCACCAGGGCTTCCATGAGCAGGCACATGCGGCGCAAGCACCCCGAGGTGAGCCCGGGCGGGCGGCCCTCAGCCCGCCTCCCCCGCCTCCCCACGCAGGCCCGGCCCCTCTGCCCGGTGGCGGCTCCTGCCCAGAGACCCCGCCGCACTGGCGCACCATCCCCGCCCCTCGCAGGCCCGTGGTTCCTCCAGGCGGGGCCTGGGCCTGGCAGCTCCCCCCTGCCTGCGCGCCGACGGCGCTGAACGAGTGAGTGAACGAAGAGCCTGGGACGTGTTTTTTGCTGAGGTCATAAATTACATTCTCGCTGGAATTACAGCGAGACGGGAGTACGACCCCGACCCCTCCCCCTCGCCTCCCTTTGGGCAACTGAAAGAGGCTCAGGACGGGGAGCCTCCGTGTGGTGTTGGGGGCTGATTAGAAGGTGGCCCTGGGGACCGAGGGGGAGAAGCTGCATTGAGGCAGATAGACCCTGGCTCCCCCGGGGGCTGGTTCTAAAGGCAGGTCCAGGGCACTGGAGAATTTAATGCTTTTTTAAAAGAAGTAAACTGAAAAACAAAGCTAGAAGAAAGTACAGGAAAATAGTTATATCACTGAAAGGTGGAAAGTCTCTGAGCGCAAAAGCGGTGAAAGAAGTCTCGAACAAACGGTTTGACTAAGCGGCCTAACGTTTAGAACTTCTGTAGGTCAAAAGGGAAAACGGAAAAAACGTGTCCAGGTGTTACTACCGTTAACAGATAGAAACCGTTAACGTTAAAGGTAATACGCATTCCATGAGAAGAAGGCGAAGAACCCAGTGTGTCCTCGGAGGTTCACGAGAGGAAACACCTTTCACGGTTGAGACGTGGTTAAGACACAGGAGAAAGCCTTTAACGGTAGAAGGTGCCATCCTTCCTCCGCTGAATTAGAGGAGGTTCTTAGATTCAAAATGGCCAGGCGCCCGGCCGTGGCATGTCCTCCGGGGGTTAGCGTGCCCATCCCTCCAGTGTTTGATAAATGACTACTTGGACCCCTCAACGTCCAGCAGGAGGAACGTGATTAAGTTAGTGGTCGTCGAGCGACGTGCCAGAATGTAGCGTGTTTGCAGAGAACTCTGAGTGAAAGTGTGGGCGTCTGTTGTAAGACAGCCGTGCACACCGCGCGCGCACTGCATGTGTATACACGGTACGTCGTTCACGTTGTGTGCGTTTATGGGATACTCACCTATGTAATATAAATGGGGTGGGCGAGACAGGCAAGGACGGAAACACTACACAGTGGTCTTCTCCTGGCGTTGAAGTTTTGGTTATTTCCTACCTTGTTCTCCATTTTAAAGAATTTCCTCTAGTGAACGTGGGTTACTCTCGCAATTAGAAAAGCACGCTCCGCCTCATTTGGATGGTAGGTGCGTCTTCTTCTTGCGTTACCTTGCCCCCGAGCTCTTGCCGCTCGGCACGAGGAGCCGGGGCTCCACCAGCTTCGCTCTCCTTACTCCTGGCCTTTCTCACCCAGTGGCCAGCTAGCGTTTCCACCTCGAAGAACAAAGTTGGGAGCAGGAACCCGAAGTGTCAGCGTCCGCCCGCTGCCCAGTGTCGGCAGACAGCGCCCTCCGGGTCTCGGGGCCCAGGGCCGGCGCCGCAGGCTCCCCCGGGGGCTCGTGACGTGTGGGAGTGATTTCTTGGTTACGTGTGGGTGTTCGTAGCTACACGTGCTAGCAGCGTGCACGGCAGCGTTTGCAGACGGGTTGTGTGATGCACGCTGCTGGGTGCGGGAGGCCTCGCGGGTGCGGAACAGCCCGGCAGACGCTTTCGTCTGGTTGACGGTCACTTCCTAGCCTGCCCCTCTGTGGGGCCGCCTCTTTGCACCTCCTCCTCTCATGCCCACCATGCCGGCGGCACAGCGCCCTGGAGGGGGCTCCAGCAGACGGAGGGCTCCTCTGTCGGGGCTCTGTTCTCAGTCCCTTTTGTCTCTGAAGCCTTCAGCCTCTTCCCCCGTTGATCCTCTGATGTTTCTCTGTCGTTTCCTTCTGTGTTGCTCAAACAGATACAGTTAAGTGCCTGCGGGGATGAGCGCCGGCGACCGGCCGGACAGGGTGCGCCCCGTCCTCCTGGACCGACCGTCTAGGGCGGGAGCCAGGGGGAGGGGTAGGACGCAGACAAGTCAGACAGAGAGGAGTAGATGGAGTGAGGCCGGGGGAGGGCTCTGCTGCCGTGTGGGTGCCACCCTGGGGCCCGGCTGTGCAGGGGTGCTGGGCACAGACTCGGGGGCAGGGGTCCCGTGGCGGCCGGCTAAGGTGTTCAGGTGTTAAGCGTAAACTGCTTTCACATATTTGAGACCTTTCAGAATTGATGCGATTTTATTACTTCAAGGTATGGTGTTTCCCTCTGCTTTTTTTTTTTTTTTTTTTTTTTTTTTTGCGGTACGCGGGCCTCTCACTGCCGCGGCCTCTCCCGCTGCGGAGCACAGGCTCCGGACGCGCAGGCTCAGCGGCCACGGCTCACGGGCCCAGCCGCCACGCGGCACGTGGGATCCTCCCGGACCGGGGCGCGAACCCGCGTCCCCTGCATCGGCAGGCGGACTCCCAACCACTGCGCCACCGGGGAAGCCCTCCCTCTGCTTTGAGTGAATGTTACATTCAAAAAAATTCAAACACACAAACTACTTTGCATGCGTGGTCTTCTCTCCGAATAAGAGCAAAGCCAGCAAACGCTTCTGTGGTTGTTCGTCGTGGCCTCAGCTTCCAGACCGTGTGACTAGGACACTGGTGATGTCGTCGTTGGTGATGGTGGAGGTGACGGTGGTGGTGACGGTGATGGGGTAGCGGCAGTGGTGGAGGTGGTGGTGACTGACGGTGACAGCGATGGAGGTGGTGACGGTGGGGGTGGCAGAGGACGGTTGGTGGCATATCTGGCTGCTGTGACTCAGCTTTGCAGCATCGCGTCACACTTGGGTCCTCGGCGTCACGTCAGCATTCATGTTGAAACACACGTGACCGCGACCACCTTGCTGGCCGTCCTTTCCGAGGAGGCCCAGCGCTGGTCTTGGAACCTCAGTCCGGAAAGGCAGCTCCCCATCATTCTTCTTAACTGAGCCCCACCGGCTGTGGATAGCCTGTAATTTTGTTCTTACCTTTTTTTTGAGCAAACGTGTAAAGATGCTTGCAGAGCCATTTGGCTGAAGAGCCCGTGCAGATAGACTTTCCTGGTTTCCCTGGTCTCGTACAGTCTTTCCACAGCACCTCCCTTCTTCAGCAACTCCCCGTGATCACACGTCCCTCCCAGGGATTCCGTTCTCTCTCCGCTCAGGGTCCGTCCCCCACCTGTGATTTGTTCACTTAAGAGATCGCAGTCACGGTACAGCCGGCGCCAGCGGGTGTGTGGACCAGGCTCAGGGATGACCGGGTGGGCCACGGGCGTGGGTCGTGGCGTAAGGGTCTGCGTGCTGCGGGCCGGCCGGCGCGGCTCACAGGCGCACTTCATCAGAAAGGACCCGTGAGACAACCCGGACTTCTCTGCTTTTCAGGTAGAAAAGTCAGGTGTTTACAGTGTAAATGTGTCATTTTTGATGGTTCCTTGTAGGACAGGTTTCCTGTATCTTATGCCGCTCCGCGCTCGGTTTGAAAGAACAAGACTGAGTGAGAACGCACTGCGCGTTATGCGCTGTGCCCGTTAGTGTTTTCACTAAACGAAAAGGGAAGGAATAGTCTCCACCCTCGAGCGGTGGACGGTGCGGTGACACGTGGACAGGGGCGAGGTGACAGCCCCGTGTGTGAGAGCACAGCAGAAACCTGAAGAGAGGGGACCCGGGAGGAGGGAAGGAGAGCCCGGACGGGACAGTGGAGTCCAGGTCTTCAGGTCCCGAGCAGGGCCCGTGAGGGCGTGGGCGCCTTTGGGGGTGGCGGCCTGTCCGCGCGTGTCTGGGTCCCGCCTGACCTGAGCCTGGGCCTCCGGGCGTGGTGTCCCGGGCTCACCGCCCTGTGGTCACTCCTAGGTCCTGGCCGTGAGGATCGACGACCTGGACCACCTCCCCGAGACCACCACCATCGACGCCTCCTCCATCGGTATCGTCCAGGTGAGCCCTGCGCACGCGGGGCCCGGGACGTCTCGCCCGAGGGGCCCCGGCAGGTGTCCTGAGCAGCCTTTGGGGAAAAACCCCACGTTTCACGCTCGTTTGCCTCTGTTTTATTGGTCGGTCGTCACCCCAGCAGCCTTTCAGTTTCTGTAAAACCTTCTAGAATTTCAGTTTTCTGAATCCTGACATATCTCCTTTTGGAGAATAGATGGTTTCTTAAGCCACAGTTCCCCAGAGAAAACAGTCAATAGAGAGCGTGTGTACACGTGTGTGCGTGTGTGTACAGAGAGAATTAGATTTATTTTAAGGAGTTGGCGCCCACGAGTGTGGAGCTGGCAAGTCCAGAACTTTCAGGGCGGGCCGGAGGCTGGCGGCCCAGGAGGAGTTGATGCCGTGCCCGAGGTCCATCTGGAGACAGAGTTCCCTCTTCCTCTGGGAGCTTCAGTCTTTCCTCGCGAGGCCTTCGCCCGGCGGGACGAGGCCCACCCGCGTCGCGGAGGGCGCTCTGCGTGACTCGGCACCCACCGAGTTCACTGTCAGTCACGTCTGAAGAATACCTTCAGGGCAGCCTCTAGACTGGCGCTCAGCCACCCGGCCGGGCGCCCGAGCCCAGCCACGTTGACACGTAACCGTCACAGGTGCTGTCCGGAAAAGCTTATTAGCATTATTAGATTATTAGGAGCAAAACAACTTTCAACGTATTAGGTGAACTTACTTTTAAAGGGAACGTTTAGTCAATACCTTTATAGAAAAAGCTTCTCTTATTTTAAAGGAAACGTGTCATGCTCTCGGTTACTTTAAAGTCACGTCTATACCTCTGTGTCTTGCAACGGGGCTTTGGGCGCGGTGGTCAGCGGCCGGCTTGTACTGAGCCGCCGTGCCCCACGCCTCAGCAGCCCCGGAGGGCCAGGACCACGCCCACCCCTGACCAGGGCAACCCCTCAGTGGCCGTGTCCTGGCAGGCCTCCTCGGGGTCTGTCTGCCGCCGGGTGGGAGCAGGTCTCATGGATGGCGCCGAGGACCAGGAGGGGTGGTGGGTGACCAGGGTGGAGAGCCTTGCTGGCCACCACGGCTCAGCGGCCTCCGTGATGCTGGGCCAGCCCAGCTGTAGGTCGGAAAACAGGCCACACTTAGCAGCTCGAGAAGACGTGTGCCGGGCCCCCGCCTGGGGTCGCCATTACCGCTGGGCCCTATTTGCTGTCCCCAGAGAAGGTGACCGTACAGTTCTTGGGGTCAGCCTCAGTTTGATCCAAGATTATGTCTGCAGTGAATTTGTTTCAGCCAGGGGATGAGAGTCCTGACGTGAAAGCATTTTTCAGTCTCAGACTGAGCTCACCAGGGCTGAAAGAGTGGCTCAAAAAATCTGTTTTTAGAGATGTTTCTATTTCAGCACACAATGTGGCTTTTGAAAATATGACTTGTATCTAAAATCCTTCACTTGAAGGAAAAGCAACTGAAACCAACAGGAACTTGCCCCCGTCCTTAGACGTGCAAGATAGCAGACAAGCGTGGTCACCTGGTGTCCAGGAACAGGCCAGGATGTGCTGGCCGCCTCGGGGACACGGCCCGTTGACCCGCCGTTGTCGCGCCTTCTCTTCCTGCAGCCTGAGCTGAGTCTGGAGCAGGAGGACCTGGCGGAAGGGAAGCACGTGAAAGCCGCCAGGAGGACTCACAAGAGGAAGCAGAAGCCAGAGGAGGAGGCCGGGGCCCCGGGGCCCGAGGAGGCCGCCTTCAGCGAGTTCTCGGAGAAGGAGGCCGCGTTCTCGGGCGGCGGCGGGGACGAGACCAACTCTGCCGTGCAGAGCATCCAGCAGGTCGCCGCTCCCTGTGCTGAGCTGGGGGCCCCGGGTCGGGGGGGCTTGGACTCTGGCCGTGGTCAGCACGTGCCCCGTTGCCCCGTGAGCGTTTCCCAGCTGAGACCCAGAAGTGACAGCCATCCTCCCTGGTTGGGAACGGGGCTGTGTCTAGTTTGGGGAGGTTCTCAATGGCCTGGGCGTGCCGGCCAGTCAGGGAGGGCCCGACCCTGCCCGCCAGGGCGTGTGGCCGTCCAGTCTGCTGCTTTTACGCAAAGCTTCCCCGCTGGGGTTTCGAGGCCCCCAGCTCCCGGGCGGCATGTGTCGGACGCCACACCTCCCTTGACTGACCCCGGTCCTCCTGGTTGCAGACGTTCCTGTGTTTCCTCCGTGTCTGTGGGGTAGAGCGTGGCTTTCTTCTGCATTTATTAGCTCTCGCACTGCACATCGGTTCACCGCCCTCGTGACCTTTACGGTTGGGATGTCCGTTACCATCGCCACTTCACAGAAGTTAAGAGACGGTGAAGAATGCGCTCTGTTTCTCTCATTACTTTTTTCTGCTTTTTTTCCTAGCTACTGAAATCCTTTGTTTTTCAGTTCCAGCTGATGGCCTCGATGATTGTGTCTGTATCTTGTTTCTCTTTTTCACTAGAATTCTTTTTCCAGGAAAACGAGCTTGGTTTAATGTCTCACCAGCAGGTGTTTTAACTCCTTCCTTTGGGCCAGGAGTGTGATGACTCCGGCGTCACGGGATGGCCTCCGTGACGAAGTACAGCGCGGGAAGCTGCTCTTGTTCTCCGTTCTGCAGGAACTAACGGTCCCGTGTTGTGCGTGCCTCTTCCAGGTGGTCGTGACGCTGGGTGACCCCAATGTGACCACCCCGTCGAGCTCCGTCGGCCTGACCAACATCACCGTGACCCCCATCACCACCTCGGCCGGGACTCAGTTTACCAACCTCCAGCCGGTGGCCGTCGGGCACCTGACCACCCCGGAGCGCCAGCTGCAGCTGGACAACTCCATCCTGACCGTGACCTTTGACACCGTCAGCGGCTCTGCCATGCTGCACAACCGCCAGAACGACCTCCAGATCCACCCCCAGCCGGAAGCCTCGAATCCGCAGTCGGTGGCCCACTTCATCAACCTGACCACCCTGGTCAACTCCATCACGCCCCTGGGGAGCCAGCTCGGCGAGCAGCACCCGCTCACCTGGCGGGCGGTGCCCCAGACAGACGTGCTGCCGGCCCCGGCCCCCGCCCCGCAGGCCGCCCAGCCCCCGGTGCCGGCCGAGCAGCAGCCGCAGATGTACAGCTACTGAGTCACCTTGCGGGGACCCCGGGGCCAGAGAGCCACAGACAGGTGGTCTGTTTTGGTTTCTAGTTGAGATTTGTTTGCTGGATACCAAACAAAAAACCAAACACCGTGCGTTGCGGTGTCAGTGAGGTTGACTTAGCTTTTGCGGCGTTATCTCCAAATTCCCCCACGGCCGTCACAGTCTGTCCGCTGAACTCAGAAGTGACCCCGAGCTGGTCCCCCTGAGGCCCCGTGCTCTGCCCGGCAAGGCCGGGCCCCCAGGCTTCCCTCCCAGAACGCGGACGGGCACAGGGTCGGGGAAAAGGAAACCCAGAGAGGAGCCGCAGGGCAAGACCCGTATGTCGTCAGGGATGTTAAGTGGCTTGTTTCACCTTTCCCTTCGGGGCTCCGCTACTGTGTGAAAAATGCGGCCGGTTTTCTCCTGGCTCCTGGACTGTTTTGCTAGTGAGCAGAGAGGAGTTCAAGTAACGTTTACTCTCTTCGAAATCTGAGTTGAGTCAAATTCGTTCTGCACCTTTGGGCTGAAACCATGTGGGAAGATGCCCTGTGGGAGCGGACGCCCCTCCTCTGGCCTTCACGAGTTCCTCTCGGGCAAGGGGCCACGTGAGGTCGCCGACCAAGGCACCTTAGTGATAGAATTCGTGAATCCATTTTCAGTATGGCTCTCTCCTTGTTTTTTTTTTTTAAACTGTATCTCCAGCATACCCTGCGTGATCGAACTGCGGAAGGCCACGTCGACGCCCCTCCTCTGGCCTTCACGAGTTCCTCTCGGGCAAGGGGCCACGTGAGGTCGCCGACCAAGGCACCTTAGTGATAGAATTCGTGAATCCATTTTCAGTATGGCTCTCTCCTTGTTTTTTTTTTTTAAACTGTATCTCCAGCATACCCTGCGTGATCGAGACTGCGGAGGCCACGTCGTTCTCTATTTTCCTTTAACACCCGGAAGTCGTTTGCACTGTGGGGCTGTGGGTCCACGTCCAGCTCTACGCGGCTGCCCCGATGCAGGGGCCGTGAGCCTCATGCTGGCCCTTCCGGAGGGTCCTTGGAGTTGTCTCAGGATTCTCTGCCATCCAAATATATTTATTATGGCTGAGGCGCAGCCAGAATCCCCTGCACTAGAGAACAGGGGAGAAATCCATGTCTTTTTTTCTGTTTAAACTTTAATTCCAAAGGTTGGTGTGTTTCAAGACCAGTTTTCTGTAAAAATGGTGAATGAGCTTGGCTCTTTACCCGAGAAAGGTATAGGTTTTTTTCTGAAATACGAAGACAGTGCTATTTCCTGCCAAGTGGTATGAGAGCAGAAAGGCTATTAGCTGACCCGTAGAAGCGTCGGTGCCCCTACTGAACGAATGAACGAATGTGCTGAGCGACCGCAGCCCTGCTCCCCCGGGGGACGCGCGTTCACACGTGTGCGCCCGCTTCCGAAGTGGCAGGTGAGGCTCAGGACCACCGAGGTGGCAGCCGGCAGCCAGCCCTCCCTGCCCAGCCAGGGAGACAAAGAGGCGGGCAAAGGAGCTTGATTTCCACCCTCCTGATGCTTTAACGCTGTCCAGGATGAAATGATACGCTTGCCTTACTTTGTCCTGATCAGTATTCGTCCCCGATCCTGCATTGTTTGGGAGACCATCAGTAGTGGATAAATGAGGCAGAATAACCTTATGCTGCTAGCGAGGCTGCGGACAAGCTGTTACGCAAAATGCAACGCTCTCAGCGCTTCGCTTCATTCTCGCGAGACTTTGAGGAGGGGGCTAGGCCTTGATCTGTGCAATACATGCTTTCGCGGACGAAGTTCGTCACCCACGCAGCACGTGAAAGGGGCTTCAGGATTCACCCTCCGCGCCCAGCTCACCGGTAACCCCCGACTCGCACCTCTGCCTGGAATTGGTAGCGGGGGATTGTTTGACTTTTAATTTATGATAATTATTTTTATGTTATTTATGTATATAATTAACTGCTTTATACATAACAGTTTCATCAAATGAACTTGGGCTGGGGGTGACATACTTTCTAAGTATTGTCTCTGTTCTCCAAATGTAAGGGGTCCAGGCATCCGTGGAATCATCAGAAGCGCCCAGGTTCCTAAGGCATTTTCTTAAAAACCGCTGGCCGTTGCCTTTTGCGTTTGCAGAATATAAGGGGTGAATGTGACCAAGGAAAAAATCCAAACGTGATTGACCACCCGCTAGCATTTATCTTCTCTTCCTCTCCCCTATGAAACAAAGGCCTTTAAATCACAGTTTTATTTTTTTAAGAGAAGTTGTTTTTATGCTTAGAGTAAGAACGCATCAAATGTCTTTAAAGAACCTGGTTTAGGTTGTGTGGCCCCAGCGTACTTCCCGCCGTTTATTTAACTACGCAGATGCTTAATCATACTTCCTGTTACAATAAGTGAGAACTCTAAATAAAAATCAAATTGACTCCTGAGTTCTCTGTAGAAATATTTGGTCCGATAGGGTCACTGTCTGAGGCAAAGTAGGTTCGTGTTGTCTTAAAACAGTTGCTATGAATTTGCATACGAGAAACTGGGAAGCAAACAATAAAAAATAAAAAGTACTACTCAGCCAAAAGAGTTATCAGCTGTAGGCTGTTCTGCATCTCTATCGCTGTTTCCTGATGGAAAAGATTTACTTTTTTTTAACTGACCCCAGCGCACAGCTGTATCCATAGGAGGAAATTAGGTGGAGCCGTTGTGACCGCTGAGCTCTGTGAATCCCTCGGGCTTATTCTAAACGAATAAACAGAAGATGCTTGGTTTTGGCCGGCGAATTGGCGAGGTTGTGTCGTTCTGTGCCGCCCGACGGTGTGAGCCTTGCAGAGCAGGCCCCCGGGATTGCGTGTCCCTGAGGCAGGGAGGGGACGGGGGCCCCGGGAGGGGACGGGGGCCCCGGGTGGGACGTGTTCCTTGTGCCGGGTGCCGCTCCACTGTGACCGACAGGGACCCGCCTTGGAGGATTCGGGGCCCGGGAGGCAGATGCACGGACCTCACAGTCACCGCGGCCAGAGCTCGAGGCTCCCAGCTCAGGGCCGTGTCAGTGACTTTCCCGTTGGATTTTGAAAGGCATCAAGGCTGAGAGGCCGCGTGTATTTCGTGTCCCATTAGTTTGTATAACGACAAATAAAAGTTGCCACGAGCTGTGTTTTTCCATTGCTGGCCCTCTGCTCAGACCGCCCGTTCCAAGTAGTGGACACACTTGGCATATTTTTGAGGAAGGTTGTAATTCCCGTGTAGTTCAGACCCTGTGAAATGTTTGGATTATTTTAAATTACCCAAACATTGAAAATAAGCAAGATACTGAGATATCAGAAGCTTTCACAAGGGTTGGTTGGTTTGCTTAAAAGCAACAAAGCAAGTGGCTGTAGCATTTTTTGTAAAGCTTAGATGGAGAGAATGGACACAGACAAAGATGAGCAGCCAGAGAGAGGGGAGAAGTTAGTAAGCAAGCGTTTCTTAGGGCACGTGGTCTGGAACAGTCCCTTATTTTATTGATCAAATCATGATATGTTCCGGGTTGTTAGGAAGAGTCATCTTAAAGTTATGAAACACCTGGAGTGTCATCCGATCTTCTAAGGATTTGAATTGTGAGAACCTTGTTTTAGGTACTTCAGTTGTATCTTAGAGAACAGCTGGTAGCAGCTAATTCTTCTGCCAGTGAATAGGATCCACCCCCTCAATGTCCAGCAAATTGTGAGCATGTTCTTGTATGTGCAACAAATTCCAAAAGAAAGGGGGAGACCGCTGGGCCACTGGCTGCTTCCTCTTGTGGGTGTTTGCATCTGGCTCGAGCGCCTCCACGTCAGGAGGTCCTAGTCCTGGAATGACAGCCAACGATCTGACCTGCGTGTGCTGCAGGCGGCAGAATTACCTGGGTGACCCACACAACGAGCTGGCTGGGACCCCCCCCTCCCCCCCGAGCCCTGGTACCCATGGACCTGAGGCTTCTCCTCCCTGAGCCGGGACCTGTGGCTCCCCGGGGCCCTACAGTCCCAGGAGCAGGCCGCTGGCATGCAGACGACACTTGAGGGCAGGCACCCCACATCCAGACTGCCTTGGCACCAACCTCCTGCTCTCCCTCGCTGACCGGCCTGTCTGCCCACATTTGCTCCATAAGGAGGGAGACGGACCCCCCTCTCCATGGGAAGGCGTCCCTTCCGTGGGACACAGACCCACCCTGAGTCTCTGCAGAGAGCCCGGCCCAGCGTACTTCCCGGGAAGAGCGGGGATGCCGGACCCGCGACGTGGTGCCCGCTGTTTACTGTCTGTTCCACTTGGGCCTTTCACCTCCTCCTGGGGGCAGAGCATCACCCCCTCGCGTGACCATCTCGAGCCTGCCCTCAACCCCGGGAATTCTCTCTTCCTGGTTTTAGCCACAAAACAGGGTAGCAAGGTCACAAAGGAAAGAGAAGGCGCGGCCGCGGTGTTGCGGGAAATGCTCTAGGAATCCGAAAGCTGCCCTGTCGCAGTCTCCAGAGTGATCCGGGGCTGGGCAGGAGGGCGCTGCGGTCAGGAGCGGACGCCGTTTCGTTGGTGCGTTGCCGTGCTCTGTTCTGGGAAAGCACACGGACTCATCACCTGGATGTCGCCAAGGACCACCAAGCTCGCACGTCTGACCCCGGAGTTCATGACCCGCGGCCCCAAACCTGGCGCTCCCCGGCTGTCCTCACTCACGGCCCACGGCCCTGCCCTCCACCTACTCGCACGGGTGGGAGCCCAGAGCCACCCCACGCTTACAGCCCCTGTGCCTTTGGGCCTGTCCGGGTGCCATCAGGCCGTGACCACCCACCCTGCACCTTGCCAGCTGACAGCCCCTAGGGGCCGTTCGGCCCCGCTCGGCCCCAGGAGTCTGTCCTCCACACGGTGGCCTCGTTGGCCCTTGTAAAGGCGCCATTCTATGTGTCACCCACGCACCAAGGTCGGCGTCCTCCAACGGATCCTAAGTGCTCCCGGGACACGCCGATCCTTTCTGCGGCCTCGAGCCTGCAGGGGCTGCCCCGCCTCCCTCCCCGCCATCCTCTCCATCCTCTCCCAGGGCCTCCGCACGCCCAGCGCCCCGACGCTCCGCTTGGTTAATGCTGCTTGGCCCTCGGATCGCGGCTCAAGCGTCACTTCCTCAGAGAAGCCTCTTGGAATCCCCCGGAAGCCCTCACTTCCCACTCTGATAGCACGCAAGCGCCAGTTGGCAATTACACGGACTGTTGACTCATTCTATGAATGTGTTCCTCTCTGTGCCTCCCTGCTGTTCAGTAAGTTCCGGAAGGGCGGGGACCGTGCTTCTTGTCATCGTTTCATCGTTTCCCCTGAGCCCCCACCCCCGACAGTAAGCCGGACCCACAGAGATGAATAGGCAAGTGTTTTTCCCGAGGGTGGCCACCGAAGCTTGGAAGCTCTGCCCCCCAAAAGCCCAACTTTGTTATATCCAGTTGGAATATTATCACCTGAAATTTCTGCCTTCCTGAGGCTCTTGGAAATCCTAAAATCTCCAATGACTCGATTTTATGGATAAGATTATTAATTACTTCTTCAACTTTGTTCGTTAAGTTTTGATTTTTGCCCCTTGTTAGCAAATAGTAAAACGTAATCAAGCTTTTGATTCTTCACGCTTAATGATTAATGGCAGGTGACCACTTAGCAGAAAATGCTTCTTTCTTTACAACAAGTGCTCTTCGTTATGTTAAATGATCACATGATGGAAATGGCGGTAAAGAACGCAATCACATAGGTTTCACGTCCAGCGTTGTAGTACATTCTTGCAGGCCCTGAGGTACATGTCAGCGTGCACCCTGTGGTTTTCAAAAATCGTATTCCCTGGGCTGCCCCATGCACGCCAATCATCCCCTACATCACCTTCTAGCGTCCTTGCTGTAACAGTCTATCGGAGACACGTGATGAATGGAATAGAACGATGGAAGTTTTTTGGGGGGGCAGTATGATTGCTTTACAATGTTGCGTGAGTTTCTGCTGTACGGCGAAGTGAATCAGCTCTATGTACACATATATCCCCTCCCTCTTGGACCTCCCTCCCATCCCCCGCCGTCCCGCTGGAAATTTCTAATAAATGCTATAGTGAAAAAAATACCCATGCCTCGTGTTGTTAGTATCTCAGTATCCTGAGCAAAGATCTCTTCACTGCGGTTGGCTATCTTTTTGGTAGGTTGGACATTGATTTTTCGAGTTCTTTAGAAACGGAGCTGAAGCGCCTGTCCCTAGATTTTCAGTTTGGATACATCTCGTAAGCATCAGCAAAAACATAACTGAAAGGAGTTGTATTTCAACACCCTGCATGTCAGTTTCGGATAAGAAGAGTGACAGCCCGAACTCCTGCTTGCTCGGGGCTCCACCAACGTCAGCTCAGCCAGTCCCTCCAGGGGCCCCCCTGAGATGGCTGTCGTCTCATTGTGACATGACGCGGGGCTTCTCAAGCAAAGGGTAGACTTCACTGCCAGTGAAATATCGTTAGAAAACGTTGTCTTAATGGATCTGTAATGTCATGTGTGTGGAATTGGGTTTCTTCGCTTATTTTTAGAACCGTGTCCGTACTTCTGGAGACATTGTGAATTTTTGCCTGAATGGCCAAACAGTTCCTCTTTAGGAAAGAAGACGCCCGTGTAGCTGGCCCACACCAAGCCGACATTCTTAGGCTTCTGACTAAGAGCGTATCCCACGGGGATTCATCAGAATGTTCCCCAAATAACCAGCATCTGAATGTGACACCAAATAGTACAGAGATTTCTTTTTTAAAAACAGAGGCCTATTTTTTTTCCTTTTAATTTTTTACAAAATTGAAGTCGAGTTGATTTACAATGTTGTGTTTAATTTCGGCTGCACAGCAAAGCGGCCCAGTTATACCTGTATATATTCTTTTTCATATTCTTTTCCATTATGGTTTCTCACAGGACATAGTTCCCTGTGCTCTGCAGTAGGACCTTGTTGTTCATCCATTCTATATATAATAGTTGGCATCTGCTGACCCCAAACTCCCAGTCCTTCCCTCCTCCACCCCTCCTCCCCCTTGGCAACCACAAATCTGTTCTCTATGTCTGTGATTCTGTTGCTGTTTCGTAGATATGTTCACTTGTGTCATATTTTAGATGGCACATGTAAGTGATGTCATATGGTATTTGTCTTTCTCTTTCTGACTTAACGTCACTTGGTATGATCACCTCTAGGTCCATCCGTGTTGCGGCAAATGGCATTATTTCGTTTCTTTTTATGGCTGAGTCGTATCCCATTGCATATATGTACCACATCTTTATCCATTCCTCTGTCCATGGACAATCAGGTTGCTTCCATGTCTTGGCTATTGTGAATAGTGCTGCTATGAACATTGGGGTGCATGCCTCTTTTCAAATTATAGTTTTGTCCAGATATCTGCCCAGGAGTGGGATTGCTGGATCATATGGCAACTCTATTTTCAGCTTCTTGAGGAACCTCCATACTGGTTTTTTTCCTCTTTTTAATGGCAAATGCAACAAAACATTATGACTTTACTGGCTCCCATCCGACTGTTTTTCAGCCGTGGTTCAGCTTTCCCGCTCTGGCTGTAATTACCCTCACCCCACCCCACATCTGCCTTCAAGGGGGTCAAAGCCTAAACAGTCTAACCGACTAGTCACCAGCCGCAGTCGGACTTCTGACTCTCCAGGGCTTACCGTCGCCTCTAGCTTGCTGTGCAAATCTACTACCACGACTGCCATCAAAACTCCTACTGGGAACCAGCCCATCCCGGGCTCATCCCCGCGGCCCCGCTGACCCGCGCTCACCCCGGCGGCCCCGCTGACCCGCGCTCGCCCCCGCGGCCCCGGTGACCCGCGCTCGCCCCCGCGGCCCCGCTGACCCGCGCTCGCCCCCGCGGCCCCGGTGACCCGCGCTCGCCCCCGTGGCCCAGCTGTCCCGCGCTCGCCCCC
>NC_041221.1:12041630-12053056 GCF_002837175.3 Physeter macrocephalus | reverse complement strand
CCCCGCGGCCCCGCTGACCCGCGCTCGCCCCCGTGGCCCCGGTGACCCGCGCTCGCCCCCGTGGCCCCGGTGACCCGCGCTCGCCCCCGTGGCCCCGGTGACCCGCGCTCGCCCCCGTGGCCCCGGTGACCCGCGCTCGCCCCCGTGGCCCCGGTGACCCGCGCTCGCCCCCGTGGCCCCGGTGACCCGCGCTCGCCCCCGTGGCCCCGGTGACCCGCGCTCGCCCCCGTGGCCCCGGTGACCCGCGCTCGCCCCCGTGGCCCCGGTGACCCGCGCTCGCCCCCGTGGCCCCGGTGACCCGCGCTCGCCCCCGTGGCCCCGGTGACCCGCGCTCGCCCCCGTGGCCCCGCTGACCCGCGCTCGCCCCCGTGGCCCCGCTGACCCGCGCTCGCCCCCGTGGCCCCGCTGACCCGCGCTCATCCCTGTGGCTCCGGTGACTCACAGCCCAGAGGAGCGGCTTTTTCCTCAACTTGGGAACAACGCAAGGTTTACAGCCCTGAGCTGCCATCCGGCAATTGATTTCAAACCGAGAACAGAAACGTGGCTAAACTCCCCCAGACATGATTTATTTTATTGTTAATGAGGCAAGTGGAAGAGATTTCATAATGTAATTGTTTCTGTCCAAAAACATCCTTGGGTCGGATAATTGAGGGTATCCCTTCCTGTTCTGTTTGTGGTAAAGATCAAGAAGAGGTGATTATAGCCTTTTGTCTAATAGCCTTTCACTTCTTAAACCCACGAACTAACTTCTTAACCTGCCCTAGTCCTTCAGCCTTTTCTCTTCATGTTTTCTCCTCTCGGACTTCCCCTTGAACCTTCAAGGGTTTCAATTTTCTTTTTTTTATTGAAGTATAGTTTATTTACAATGTTGTCTTAATTACTGCTGTACAGCAAAATGACCCAGTTATACATATATACACATTCTTTTTTTTTTTTTGGCTGTGTTGCGTCTTCGTTGCTGCGCATGGGCTTTCTCTAGTTGTAGCAAGCGGGGTCTGCTCTTCGTTGCAGTGTGTGGGCTTCTCATTGCGGTGGCTTCTCTTGTTGCGGAGCACGCGCTCTAGAGCACGGGCTCAGTAGTTGTGGTGCACGGGCTTAGTTGCTCCACGGCATGTGGGATCTTCCTGGACCAGGGATCGAACCCGTGTCCCCTGCATTAGCCGACGAATTCTTAACCACTGCGCCATCAGGGAAAACCTAGAATAGGTTTTTACTCTTCATATTCATTTAGCGTGTTTTTGTAAATGAGTGTTTAACAGTACATCAGAGTGTAGGTAGAAATGTCTTCTGAAATACTTATATTTGTGATCCATTATCACAATTTATATTTAAATATTGTAATTGCAATTTTATTTTGTTTTAATTATTTCTATCTGTGTTCAACTCTGCTTTCTGTGTGGGCCTCACTGGTATTTACTTTTACCTCATGTAGATTTTCAGGAAAAATATGAGTTATATTTTTAAAGAATCTTTTGTTAAACCATACTTTACTAACCAGTTTATGTTTCAGTTTTTGGTGCGTTTATGTTTAATTTCAGAGCATGTATTTATCAGTATTGTAGCAAATACTTTGCCAATAAGAGAATTCTATGGAGCCAGATTAGAATTCCTGGTGAGTTAGAATGCTTTATACTTTTCCGATAATGCATAGATCACTTTATGGAAATTTTTAAACTTACATTCAAAAAGATATGTCACTTTATAACTATGTACTAGTCTATTCTGAAAAGGGTAAAGAATAAGTCAAGTTTCAGAATTTGATTAATTAGAGTCTACCAAAGCTGAGGAAAGAAAGACCGAGATGAAGCCCTAGAGAAAATGACAAATTCATCTTAAAAAAAAAAAATGAACTCTTATATTTTGAATTTCCTGGTAATGAGGTTTTTTTTTAACGGTGGTTTTCATTTTTTTGGCACCTGGCCCATGATTTGATGCTGAATAGTTTAGCATAGAAAAATGTATGGTTTCCATAGCAACTACGATTTCTTTCTCTCAATTCCTACCTCTGACCAAGGCAATCTGCAGTTGCTTGCAGTGTTGGAGGCGCTTCATTCTCCCTGCAGCTTTGAGTGGCCAGGCAGAGCCCCTGGCAGTTAGTAGGGACCATCCAGTCCGACCTTCCCTTGTCAATGCACGGACGGGAATAGGAAGCCAGCACGGGGGTGGGGGGGTGAGGAGGAAGGGGGCCCGCGGAGCACACCCCCGATCATCGTTGAAGTAGAGACCGTCCTGGAAGTGTGGGCCCACTGGGGCTGTAGGTTAAAATATTTTAAACCACTGCTTTAACGCCCTACAAATAGCTGGGGCTTGTTGGAAGCAGAATGTATATTTATTCAAGACAGTTGACATTCCTTTAAACGTCTTTGCTACTAAATTACCTTTTAATAAGTAATGCAAATATTACGGCGGTGGCTTGCAAAGACTTTTGTTTGGTTTTGCACATCGAAGAGGTACAATCTTGCCTCAGATAAACTGGATTGTTTTCGCGATTCCACTGATTTCCTTTTCGGTAGCTACGCAAGCCATCTGTTGTGCCCTGCGGTTTGTGTAAATGTCTCCTCTCTGAGACAAATGTCTCTGGAATTGTGATTGCTGTGACAACTGGACAAAATGAAGAAGACGGGGGGATGAAAGTAACTGAGGTTGGTTGTCCTCATGGAACATTGGTAGCAAGCCAGGAAACGTACCTGGGAGGTGTCATATGCTTAACTATAACACGAATCTTCTTACCAGCTTGAAGAAAAGTAAATGGGATAGTTGTGTTTTTTTTAATTAAATAAGACTTTATTGAATGAATGAAAGAATGATCTTCAGCACTTCAAGTTTCACATATGATGGAGAGGTTGAAAAGCATTTCTGATTTACGTTATGCGACCTTAAAATACAAAAATGATCATATGAATTTGAGTTAATAAAATATCACATTTTTGCTTAACATCTTACACCAATATGGAACAAAGCCAACAGAAAAGAGAAAGACAAAAGGCTATATAATTTAATATTTTCTCCATTAAATTCATAATGGTGATTTATTTTAAATGCCATACCTTTCTTACATTTAATTTTTATTTTATATTGGGGTATAGTTGATTTACAATGTTGTGTTAGTTTCAGGTGTCCAGCTAAGTGAGTCAGTTATACATATACATATATCCATTCTTTTTCAGATTCTTTCCCCATATAGGTCATTACAGAATATTGAGTAGAGTTCCCTGTGCTCTACGGTAGGTCCTTGTTGATTATCTATTTGATAGATAGTAGTATGTACATGTTAATCCCAGACTCCTAAAAAAAAATGGGTAGTTTTTTATGTAATAGATACAAAAGCATCTCCAGGAGAGCTTATAGAAGCCTTTGGCGTGAAAGGCAGGATCCGTCCTTGAACTCTAACCCTAGGGTGTATCGTGGCTCTCAGGGAACTGACAGCCCAATCTTGCAGTCTCCTCCGGGCTCCAGCCTGTCAATATTTACCTGGCTAAGGTGCACCTGGCTCCCAGCCCACGTACACACTTCTGCCCCTTCCGCTCGCTATTGACTTGTATGCAGATATTAGTAGCTGCTTGCAAAAGAAATGATTTCCACAGAAAGTGAAAGTATTTAAAATTGATCCAAAAATGGGACACTTAAAAAAAAATCATTCACCTATTTTCAATGTGTAGTTAATTTAAATGTTAACATTAGTTTACTTAATTTAACTGTTAATTTTTAATTATTAGTTAAGACTAATTTACCGGTACTGGTTCATAAATTATAACAACACAGGACACAAATAATGATGTTGATAATGGGGGAAACTGTAGGGGTGCAGGGGGACGGGAGTATATGAGAATTCTGTACTTTCTGTGTAATTTTTCTGTAAACCCAAAACTGCTCTAAAAAAATGAAGTCTATTAATTTTGTTAAAAGATGTACATATATGTATGTACATATAAAATAAGATAGGTATGTATATATGTGTGTGTATATATGTATGTAAGTACATATGTCTATATGTGTGTATGTATGTGTGCATGTGTGTGTGTGTGTGTGTGTGTGTGTGTGTGTGTGTGTGTGTGTGTATTTGGCATTGGTGGGAGATCAAAACGGTTCAGCTGCCTTGGAGAACTGGCTGTCAGTATCTTTTAAAGTTAAGCGTACATCTCCCCCTCAGTTTAGCAATCCCACTCCTAGGTATTTACCCAAGAGAAATAAAATCATATGACGGGGGTGTCTCAAGGTGAGTGCCCCAACAGGGGCTGGGAGATGAGGTGTAAGAAGTGGAGGGTGCTCTACTGCCTTGTCCCCCCTGTTTTCGTTCTCTTCCGAATTTTTACTCTGTGGGCGTGGAGCACATACTGTAGGCCAGTCCTGGAAGGTCCCGGTCTTCTTTCTTTGATAACTTTCCAATCTCTCCATTTCTCTCTCCTCCTTTTTTGGAATTCCTGTGAGTTGGACGTTGGTCCTTTCCTGCTCATCTACTCTAATTTTTCCTTCCATCTCTTTGCCTTTTCTTGAAATCTCTGGTAGACCTCCTTGGCTTTTCAATTTTTTAGTTTTACGATTGTGTGTTAATTTCTAAGAGCTCTTTCTGGTTCTCTAGTAATCTCTCTCCCCACCGCCCCATCATGTTCTAACTTCCTAGGTGCAAATATCTTCTTGTTCCCCTGAGATTATGTGCAGGTCTCTTGTTTTAAGTTTCCCGCAGTTTTCTCTGGACTGGCTCTGTTTCTTCCGAGTTCCCCTTTTCTGATTATTTTCTGCCTCTCACACCGGAGACGTGCCTCAAATCTCTGCCAGTCCTGCTGGTTCTTTGGCTGTGGGTTGGGCTAGCTTCACCAGTCCCTTGCCCAGAGGCCCCCGAATGCCATGTGTAGAACGTGGGGTCATCAGTGTGATGGTTAGTGGGTGTGGCGGGCATGTCTGGGTGACAGTGCCCTGGGGAGGGGATCTGGTGCAGCTGAGTGGGGAGACCCTGGTTCAGGTTCACACACGTGCACACACACAGGGTAACGAAAAGTGCTTTAGACCTTAGGAGGGAATGCAGTTCCAGAATAAAGTTTTATAAAAGTTAATTAATTTTGCCATGTATTCTGCAGTCACGCCTTTGATCTTTTCCCTGCTTCCCTCTAGACAGGTCTTGTATTTCAGACACATTCTTTAATAATAAATATTGACTTTTCTCTCTGCGAATTAAGGAGCATTTAAAAATGCACCCTTTGTTTACGCTTTAAATTACAAATGAAATGAGCAGCCATAACGCAGAGGTGCGTTTGAGAAGAATCGAAGGACGACATCGATGCAAAGTCACCTCCATCTGAGTTCTCTCCAGCTTTACACCTGCCAGTGCCTCTCTAGGTACGCTCGTGGGAACCTCGCGTGACCAGTCTCCCAGGATCAGCAGGTGGGCTTTCACTCCAGTCACCTTCCAGAGCTTCGAACGGGAGTCGGTTACTGAAAGCATGAAAACCCCGATTTCTGCAGAATGATTTTATTCGTTGCATGTATAACTGGGACCTACTGTTGTCTGATAACTTTCAACTGCGATGTTATTCCAGAAAGTGAATATGTTTTGTTAACCTTTAGAATTAATAGTGAAGGGACTTCCCTGGTGACGCAGTGGTTAAGAATCCGCCTGCCAATGCAGGGAACACAGGTTCGAGCCCTGGTCTGGGAGGATCCTACATGTCGCGGAGCAACTAAGCCCACGTTCCACAACTACTGAGCCTGCGCTCTAGAGCCTGCGAGCTGCAACTACTGAGTCTGCGTGCTGTAACTACTGAATCAGCCCACATGCCTAGAGCTTGTGCTCTGCAACAAGAGAAGCCACTGCAATGAGAAGCCCACGCACCACAACGAAGAGTAGCCCCCACTCGCCACAACTAGAGAAAGCCCACGCGCAGCAACGAAGATCCAACACAGCCAAAAATAAATAAATAAATAAATTTGTAAAAAAAAAAAAAAAAAAAAAAAAGAATTAATAGTGAAAAGTAAAAAATTATGATAATCTCATCACTGATCATGAATGGAAGTAATTGATCAGGCGGGGAGGGCTTTGGCATTTTAAGAGACTGTAAGTAAACTCTGAATAATCGATTTCACCTTTTAGTCTCAGGATGGCCTAAAGGTTCACTGCAATAAATACAATGCCTCTCATTTTGGTGGAAAAGGGAATTTTGTGTCTATATAAAAATAGTTGACAGAAGGTGCGGCGGAGGAGAGACCTTTGCTATTTGGAGAAACAGTCCCTCCAAAGATGCCCTTAGATTATGATGGATAACCAGCCCAGTGACAGCGCGTTTACATTATCTAATTGTATCAGTTTTGCTGGCGACTCTGAGCTAATGTTCCCTTTAAGTTCAGAGCTCCTTAACTTGCACTCTCTCAGAACGAAAAGACTCCACAGCACAGGTAATAACAGACTCTGAATAGCTCATTTGCTTTGTTCCTCAGCATACACCAGTGCCGGAATAGTGATACCCACAGCATGATGATCGGGAAAGGTCTAAGATTTTTCTCTCTTTCTCCTCGTTCTTTTGGTCCTCGGGTATTTTCCCCAGGAGTGACTTTCAAATTTCCATGTTTCAAAGTCACTTGAGATATAGCTCCCCTCTGGTCAGTCAGGCCTCCGAAAGGATATACACGTGGTTTGTCGTATTTTATTTTTGACCTTTAGGGATTGCTTTTTTAAAGTTAATTTGTTTCGTAAGTAAGTGAAATATTTGCACGGTTCCAAAGTGAAACCTTTAGAACAAGGCACGTCCAAAGATGGTGGGTTTCCACCCCAGGTCTTCCTGCTCTCCACCCCCACCCCCCATAGGTATCCTTCAACGATACTTATGGATTATTCTCCTATTGCTTATTTTTAAAACATAGATAGATGATAGATAGTTGACAGTTGATAGATTATGATAGATAGATGATAAATAGTGGAATGATTGCTGACTGATAGATGGATTATGCTAGATAGGTACATAGATAGTTGATAAATAGTTGATAGATTATGATAGATAGCTGATAGATTATGATGGGTAGATGACAGATAAATAATTGAACGGTAGTTGATTGATAGATGGGTCATGATGATAGATGGGTGGCTGGCTGCCTTCCTATCCCCCACCTGTCCTGGGCAAACTGTAATGTACACTTTGTGCTTCCCTCCGCCTTGCTCTGTCCGCAGAGATCTCTGTGATCACCCCAGCACCACCCCTAGGGACCGACCTCCTCTTTCTTCCCGACTGCCTGCTACTTCCTCCATGTGGATGAGTGACAATAATTCACCCAGGGCCCCATAACGGGGGATTCGGGTTGCTTCTAATGTTTTGCTTTTACAAATTGTATAATATTTTAACAGAAATGTATTTTCAATGGGAAAATACACCAGATGGAATTAACAGTAGAAGTTTTCCGTGCATCGCTGAAAGCCCATGAAAACAGCCCAGACAGGAAGAAAAAAACACAATCGTGCTGACGCTGGCACAGGCCATGCAGACACGGTCCTCGGGACACGTTTGTCTGTTTAATCCCCACAATCCTGAGAAGTCGGGACCCTCAGTTCCACCTTCCTCTTTCTACAGAGGGAGAAACTGAGGCAAGAGAGCTCATTCACCCGCTAGGAGGTGGTGAGGCAGGACTGGACACCACGGGCAGCCCGAGCACCACCATGCTGCCCGCTGTAGCCCAGTCTGATGGAGCCAGGGGGCCAGAGCCAGGCCACGGCCGCCCTTGCCTCCACGGTGCCCGGCACAAAACTGTGCACCACGAGGATGTGCCGAGTGTCCGGCAGACCGTTCGGCTGGGAGCCTGATTCCCCAGCGGCCGCCGTTGCAATTCCCACGCTCGGCCCGCAGGTGGCAGACGTCCACTTTGCCGAGACGCTCCCTTGAGAACTTGGCAAAGCCACCTGGGTGTGTGTGAGAAGCACCCAAGGAGAATTCCTTTCCAAATAGACGTCTTGGGGAGGAAGGTCTTGGCTGGTGAGGGCTGATCTGGGGCAGCGATAGGAGAGACCCTGCAGGCGACGTGCACGCAGGACCCGGGCCCTGCGGTGGGCGTGGCTCAGGGGCGGGGGGCGGGGCTCAGGGGCGGCGGGGTGTAGGCAGGGGTTAGCCTTCTCCTGGCTGTGAACATCTGTGTACAAGTTTTGTTCGAATTCCTGTTTTCAGTTCTTTGGGGGTATATTCCTAGGAGGGGAATTGCTAGATTATATGGTAATTCTTTCCTTAACTTTTTGAGGACCGTCCAGACCGTTTTCCCATAAATACTTTTCAAGTTGTTTGATTCTAACTTCACAAACAAAACTTCCGGGCATTTCTTTGGGCCTAGGCACGCTGAGATACTAAAGGTACGTGTGGGGAGGAAGTCTGGGGACTTCCTGACCTAGGGAGCCCGTGCTGTACCACACAGGCCCTGGGGGCTCTGGAGGCCAGCCAAGCAGGATTCATCCTGAGTCACCGAACTCACCAAGGCTGAGTGTCTGCAGAGAGATGACAGAGCCCCCAGCCTCCCGCGTGACTCCAAGGGGCTGCCGTCCGGGTAGAGCGGGTCCGTGCTCTTGTAGACAGGAAGGGGAGGTGGTGACACCGAACAGAAAGAGATGAAGGCAGGTGAGGCCCACCGAGGATTAGGGCCAGAGCGTCCCGGGACCAGGAGCCACACATGCAGAGGGGCTGGGGAAAAAAGGCCAGTGGCTGGGACAGACAGAGGGTGGTGATCAGTGATGAGCCAGGACAGGTGGGTGGGGCAGCGTCAGACATGGGCCTCTGCCAGGGGAGGGAGAGAGGCTGCCCTGTCCCCACGGGGCCCGGAGTGGAGGAACCGGGTATTAATCAGCAGCCCCCCAGTAAACACGATGATACACCCAGCCACATGCCCCACGAGCTTGTAACAGAAGAATGTGACCGGGAAAACAGAGAGATGCGCTGAGTGGGAATAAACCAGGCTTCAGCTGAACTTCCCAGACAGACAGGACAGCTTGTGCAAAGGCCCTGGGGAGCCTGAGTCGGAGGACCTGGGAGAAGCAGGGTGGGGGAGGACCGCCCAAGGACAAGAGCAGCGGAGACCAGCAGATGAAGCTAGAAAGGCAGGCCCATTTCCAAACTAAAACAGTGAGGTGGGTTTTGTGTTTTCAGAACATCAGCTGCAGTGTGAAGACTGGAGGGGGGCTGTAATGACGCCGCTGGGAAATGACCAAATGGCCCAGGGGCTGGCATGGGAAAAGAAGTTCCCTCAGGAGGTTCTCAGTAGGGAAGAGCTAGTGTCTTGGTGATCAGACCATGCAGACATTTCTCCCGGGGATGGGTACAGACTGAAATCTACATGCTACTTGTCAAAATTGCTGAAAATTACAAATCAAGCTAACAAAATGTTAAATAAAATGTATTCTGTCCTTCTGCTTTGACAAACACACCTTCACAACACCTTGGAGGGCCAGAGTCCAGCTGGGAAATCTCAGACCCCAGCCCCTCCTTCTCTCCACCTCCAGCTTTGTGGCATGCAGAGAGAGGCCTCCCAGGTCCACCCCCAGGTCCACCCTCATCCCCTGCAAATAGCTTCCTCTGGCCATGCCTTGGGCCTGGGGCGCTCACACCAGCAGTGGGGTCATCCTCTGGAGGACAGATCCATGCAGGGGGTGAAGAGTGGGTTTCGGGACATTTGGGCTAGGAATTCCGGGGTCACGGGTGCTCAGAGCTTGATGTTGGAGGGTGAGCCCCTCCTGGCTCTGTGTAGATGGGCAGGCCCAATAAGGGCCAGACAGGGGCCCTTTGGAGCAGCTCTGTTGTCCAGTGAGGGAGCAGAGGGCCTGGATGGGGCTTTAAGGAGCCCAGCATTTAAAGACCAGCACGCAGAGCGGTATTACAAGCGTTATTCAACAAGCATCTGCTTAATGCTGAGCGCTTGCACCTGAGAGCCTCTGGACGCTCTGTTCCCAGGGCATTGACCCAGTGAATGATCCTCACAGGAAGACACCCAGAAGGACAGGTATGGGACCACGAGCGTCAGAGAAGGGGTCTCTGCAACGGGAGGTTTGGGTAAAAAGAGCATATTTGCTTGAGAAAAGCTAGAAATTGGGAGTCAGGCCCCCTCCTTCATTTCTTTCCCGACCCCTGGAAAGGGGCGGCTGTGAAAATGCTCGCCAGGAATCCGGCTCCTAGTGCCCTCTTCTCCCAAATCACTTTTTCAGAATTAATGGAGGCAGAATGGCAGCAGTGAACAAGTTATGTTCTTTCAGCAAATAGCGTTCAAATCATGCAGAGAATTCTCAAAATGCAGGCTGCGGCAGGAGCTGCAGCTCCAGGAGAGGAAGGCCACCTTCCTAGGGAGGAGCCTTCCGGGCAGAAAGGGGGCAGGGCTGGGAGGAGCCGCCGGGAGGATGCGGGAGGGGAGAGGGGCCAGGAGGGGGAGGGGCGAGGGTGGGGGGGGCGAGGGGGGGGAGGAGGAGGGAAGGGGGAGGAGAAAGAGGGGCGGGGCTGGGAGGAGGCGGAGAGGGGGTGGGGAGGACGAGGAGGGGACGGGGAGGGGACGGGGAGGAGGAGGGAGGGGGCGGGGCCGGGAGGATGCCGCCTGTGGCCTGGGCCCCACTGCCACCTCCCTGTGGGCTGGTCCCTCGGGAGGACATTAAAGGCGCTGGCTTCGTTCTGGACCCCGGGAACACGGTCAGCTAGGCTCCAGGACCTAAGTGAGCCGTTCGCCTACGAAGACTGTGTCAGGGGGCGCGCTGCTCCGGGGACCCCCAAGGAGGACAAAGATAGGTTTAAAACCCACGGAGCAGACACACGTCCCAGAAGTAATAAACCACCGACACTGCTTATCCATCGCCTGGTGCCTGCCATGCGCAGTCCTTGGAGCCCGACGCCATTCTGAGGCAGGGACCCCCCCCCCCCCTCAGGGACCGGCAAACTCATCCCCAGCCAAGGCGCCGGGACCCTGCCCCATGAGAGTCCTCGCACCTGCCTGTCCTTGGCCTGCAGGGTCGTCCTGACCCCACGGTGGGACAGTTCCCGGCCCCTCGCCGGCTCGCAGGGTCAGCGCGCCGTGCTAAATGGCCACGTGGAGGGGGGACATCCCCTCGCAGCCGGGCACAGCCTGAGGGACCGCCTATGAGATGCGCAGGCCGAGGACCCGAGAGAGGAGGAAGCGGACCTAGGAATTCTTAGGGACAAGGACCAGCAGCATCCCTGGGGTCTCGCTCCTCTCTGCCCCTCCCCTGCTCAGCAGCGCTCCCGTGCGCCACAACTACTGAGTCTGTGCGCCACAACTACTGAGCCCGCGAGCCACAACTGCTGAAGCCCACGCGCCTAGAGCCCGTGCTCCGCAACAAGAGAAGCCGCCGCAGTGAGAAGTCCGTGCACCGCAACGGAGAGTAGCCCCCGCTGGCCGCAACTAGAGAAAGCCCGCGCGCAGCAACGAAGACCCAACGCAGCCAAAAAATAAATAAATAAAATACATTT